>NC_056744.1:436833368-436939634 GCF_019279795.1 Protopterus annectens | reverse complement strand
GTTATTGAGAACCAAAACGGAAGAAATGGAAACAGGTTATCTGCTGTGGCAACCCCTAACGGGAACAGCCGAAAGAAGGTGATGATGACTGTGGTTCCTGAGACCATCTTCTCCTCTGACTGCTCCTTTAGGGGGAAACATTGCTCTACAGGCAAAAAACTGGGAACTCATTACCCAGGACAAATGGGTTTTAAGTATACTTTCCCAAGAATACAGATTTCACTTCCACACATTACCAACCCCGAATACTTGGCCAGATCTACCCCCAAATCAGTAGGCAGAGGCTCAAAAACAAGTACTCTCTCTCAAGCATAAAGGCTATTCAAACTGTACCAGAAGAAGAAAAGGGACAAGGTTTCTACTCTACTTTTCCTGGTACCCAGAAAAGACAACTCATGGCATCCTGTCCTGGACCTTTGTATATTAAACACCTTTTTGGTGATTCCAAAATTCAAGATGCTAACTCTTCACCAGTTACTTCCTATGCTAGGCAAGGATGCCTGGTTGGCAACACTGGATTTAAAGGAAGCCTACCTGCACATCCCAATCAGGGAATCTTGCAGGAGATACCCACGCTTCAAAACAGGCTACATGCAATATCAGTTCTCTGCATTGCCCTTTGGCTTATCTACTGCGCCCAGGGTATTCACGAAGTGCCTAGCTCCAGTTATTGCTTTCTGCGGGCAAAGAAATATTCAAATATACTGCGGTGGTGGTGGTGCGGTAGCATTGTCACCTCACAGTTAGACGTTGCCCGTTCGATCCTCTGAGCGTCTTCTGTGTGGCGACATGCGTGGACGGGCATTCCTTCGTTGAGGGTTGTGCATTAGGCCTGGCAAGCCAGCACGTGAAACTCTACTGCCAATCATTTAGCGGACCGGAGTTCCGCTGTGGTGACCCCTAACCGGGAAAAGCCGAAAGACACAAACAAACCTGGACAATTGTCTAATTCAGGCAGAAAGGACATACTTTTGAATCATCTGGCATTTGTACAAAAGGTGCTAACTTGTCTGGGATACACCATAAACGAAAATAAATCACATCTGGTACCCGTTCAACAAATTATATTCCTGGGAGCAAACTTGAACACAACTTCCCAGATGGCTTTCTTCATGGCAGAGAAACAGATTCATTTGCCAACTTACTTCGAACTAATAGCCACAAAATCCCTGCTATCTGCAAGGCAAAATACTGCAAGCCTTGGGGTTCATGACCTGCTGCATTCTACTAATTCCATATTCCAGACTGCATATGAGGAAACTAAAATGGTATCTAAAAAGCCTATGGTGTCAACATTCTCAGGCTCTATAAGCAATGATCCCCATCATACCTTGCCTACAGTTCCTTTGGTGGGCAGAGGCCTGCCACCAAAACAAGGGACTACCATTCACTGTACCCCCTGCTGCCCAAACCCTAACAGACGCATCAGACTATGCATGGGTGGCTCATCTGGCAGGAAGTGCATTCAGAGCAAATGGAACCAAAGTCAAATGCACCTGCATATCAATCAAAAAGAAATGCTAGCTGTACAGAATGCTCTGACAGCCTTCAAGGACAACATTCTTCAAGTACAATTAATAAGGATGGACAATGCCACTGTTATGTGGTACATAAGCGGGTGGGGGCCCATTCCTACCACCTCCTGCAGACTAGCCATGACTCTGTGGAACACAGCCTTGAGCTACCAGGTGCATACAAGCTCAATTCCTGCCAGGAAAACTAAATACACTGGCAGGTGACCTAAGCAGAAATCTCATGGACCCACATGAGTGGAAACTGGAACAAAAGATATTCAACCTGTTGATAAGCAAATGGGGAGCCCAGATATAGACATGTTTGCCTCCCCCCAGAACTACCAATTTGGCAAATTCTGCACAAGGACTCCCCAGAAACAAGCTTGGAAAGCGGATGCTCTGTCCTTCAGCTGGAAAAATCTATCAGTCTGACCCCCCCCCCCCTCTGCCTCTCCTCTCCAAAGTACTACTAAAGATCAAACAGACAAACCAAGGATGATACTGATTGCACCAGACTGGCCACGCCAACACTGGTGCCCCCTCTTGCGCAGTGTCACTGCTGGCTCCATGGCACCTGCCTCAGACCCCTACCCTGCTAGCACAGCAGGAAAGCCAGATTTTGCACCCTCCGCTTCACACCCTGAATCTGGCAGCCTGAGTAATTATCTAACCCCTCCATTACCATCCTTCAGTAAACAAGTGTTGGATGTCATTTTGGAGGTAAGGAGGCCTAGTACTAGAAAGTCTTATGCTGAAAAATGGAAAAGATTCTGTGCCTGGAACCAAACTTTAGGGATGGCCACTGCAGCGCCCAATTTACATCAGATTCTTCAGTACCTAACTGAGATGCTTCACAAGGGCCTTTCCTTTTCCGCCATCAAAATTCACGCCTTAGCCATTTCAGCTCATTACAACACAGAACCACTCCTCTTCTCACCCTCTGTTCAAGCAGTTCCTCAGTGGTGCCAAAATCTTAAGACCATCCAGGAGAGCCCCAACTCCAGCCTGGGACCTTAACTTTGTATTGGAAAAACTCATTCTCCCTCCTTTTGAGCCAGCTGCAAGTGCAGAGTTAAAATTATTTGCTTGGAAAACAGCTTTCCTTTTAGCAATCACTTCAGCAAGAAGGGTATCTGAACTACAGACCCTTATGGCAGTGGAGCCTTTCATCATCTTTCATGAGGACAAGGGTGTCCCTCAGGACCAATCCCTCCATGTCCACGTTGGTATCCAGTGTGGCTCTTAATCCATTCATTTGCCAACCTTCTTTTCTAATCCACAGAACAAAGAGGAACAGATATTGCACTCCTTAGATGTGCACAGACAACTTAGATTTTACTTGGACAGGACTAAACCTCAAAGGAAATCTGAACAACTGCTGATGGCATTTGCTGCAGGGGCAGAGGGGAAGGCTATTTCAAAGCAAACCATTTCTAAATGGATAGGCCATTGCATTAATTTCTGCTATAAGCACCATGGAAAACCCTATCCCACAGGGAATTAGACCCCAATCGAACCAGGGCTGCATCTACCTCTACAGCCTTTCTCAGAGATGTTCCTACCAGAGACATCCTAGAAGCTGCTACCTGGAGTTCTATACATACTTTCACCAAGCATTACCATTTGCCAATTTTCTCTAAATCCAGAGCTGGCTTTGGCACTGCAGTCTTGCATGGTTTTATAGCTGGTCCTAATGCTATCTAAATTTCTCCTCCCATCCTTAGCTTTGGGAATCTTCCCAGATTTGATGACTGCAACAGTGAAACCACTAAGAACATAGCACAGTTGTGTACACTTACCATAAATGTAGATGTTGGTGTATTCACTGTTGCAGTCCTGGTTACCCTCCCTCCAGCCAGACTTCTTTTGGCTATATGTCTATTTCTCTCTTACTATGCTTAAAAGCTTTTTGGTGTATTTGCTTTTTTGTTGGAGGTATAATCTTGTGCGCGTGTGTATATGTGTGTGTATGTATGTACATATATATATATATATATATATATATATATATATATATATATTTAATTGCTTCCCATTAGGGAGGCACCTGACATTTGGGGCAAAAACTGATGTAATGGCGTAGGCTGCATGCTTTATACCCCTGACGTCATGGAAGACGAGACGGCAACTGACGCAGGACCCAAGACTTCGATAATCAGGCCGACTGAGGGCTACTGCAAGCAGATGACCCCAAATGTGATGACTGCAACAGTGAATGCACTCAACATCTACATTTATGGTAAGTGTACTCAACTGTACTTTGCAATTATCTCCATGAACAATGACAATGTAATGCATGTTGCCTCAGCTGTTCTGTAACTAATAGAGGGTGTCAGATATATGGGTGTGGAGCTTTTAGAGTGAAGGAGCCAGAGTAATTTGCATGACGTTGTGCACACGTTCTATGGAAATCCGTTCTGAATATAGCCCTTATGGAGGTTAGACCACAAGTGCTTTGTTTAATTATCTTAGCATGATATGGTACAAGATTGAGGATACATAGTCTCTTTGTGCTTTCCTCCCAGTGATACTAATCTTAGTATAGTCTGCAGTATAATTAAGAATTTGACTGGTCTAGCTGTGAAATTTCCTGTTAAAGGAGGCTGTCCTAGATGCTAAAATTTCAAGAATTGATGAAAAGATTCCCCCCTATCATTCAAAGCTTTCCAAGATGGGTGTAAATATCCTTACATTTTTTTTTCCAAACTTCCAGTTCATAGGTCATATAACTTGCTATTTAATTTTGATGGGGAAGAGACTTTTCTCACGTTTTAAAACTGAACTTTGCAACAGTAACTATCTTTTGGGAGGCCTGGTATGCTTGCTCCAACATGTTTACCTTCTAAGGAAAGGAGGTTATTGGAGAGGTTCAGCAATATTTTTATTGTTTTGTGTAGCACTAGAGACCTCAGTTTACTGGTTAAGTTCTGATTTACTGGCTGTTTCATCTGTTCCTCAAAAGATGGGTTTTCTGACCTGAATTTAGATGCTTTTAGACTTCTGGATCCTCAGCTCTGGCTTTTACCCTTTCTCATAATCCCTTCCTGCCCGCAGGATTACCTCAGATCTCATGTATTGCTTATAGTGAACAGATGTAGTCCTCTGCTCAGGATTAATTCTGCTAAGTTATCGCTTTCTTTACTGTTGTATTTCGACACATTTTGGAAAGTTCTGCTTGTCAGGATATACATTTCCTAGTTTTTTGATAACCTTTCACCTGAGCATCTTAGTGCAAACTGTTTTCTTCTTTTTTTTTCTCACAACTTGGCACATTCTCGCCCTTCTTTTAGACTGTTTACCTGCTGTTGGGTATTATTACCATTGTGGGTATTGTGTTGGGCATGGCATTTGGTATTACTGTGAATTTACTCTTGCTGGTATTTACAGTTCAAATAAAGAAAAATTGTCCTCTGCTTTTTCTTGAGTAAATTCTGACAAGCCATCAGATTTCAAGAAATGTGTGCCTTGCAGTCATAAACTTCCTAATTTTGACTGACTCAGAACTGTGCCCACTGAAATGGCCAGTACCTAGGCAATAGAGAGTGCTCTATTGTATGGTGTTTGGCCACCAGGCTGCTGTTTTAATGCAGACGTAAGGTGGTATTGAAGATATTTCTCCCGGCTCCTGTGAGAGACTCATCAAAATCTTTGTTCACTTTCTGGGGCCTCCGAGGGGAGAGGTGACAAGCCCAGGGACAAGGGCAATGCGGCATTTCCTGACTGTTCTCATTTGTCTATTTTCTTCAGCTCCAGTTTCAAAGAAGTCCAGATTATGGGATCCTACTCCTCCGGATGAGACACTACTGCAATCCAGAGCCCTCACTTTTACCGTAGCCGAGGTTTTCACTGGGGCGGATTTCTACCAGGTTGCACTCCCATTTTCCCCAAGGGAGATCAGCATGAAAACACCCCACACCCTGGTCTACCTCATCTTCCCTAAGGCCTGTTACCAGAAGTCTAACAGAAGTGGATGTGAATAGAATGAAGTTCCTCTACTCAAATTCAGTTGAGAGCTCTCCTGGCTCCATCTCCTCCTGTTGTACCTGCGAGCTTTGGTTCATCGACCCTCCTATGGTTCCTTCTACCCACCATCTTCTGGGTCTGGGGGTCAGAGATTCCTCCTCTGTCTGTTCTGAAAGTGTGGCCATCTGCTCTGATGACTTCTCTGATTCCACTGGCTCCAATGCTCTCAGATCCAAGAAGATTTCTGAACCAAAGCTTCGGTGCTGGTTCAGAGGTTGGCGGTTTGATTCCAAAATTGTTGGAGCCGTCCCTTCAGTTCAGTGCTTTGGCTTTAGCTCTGCTCCAGTGTGCTATTCAAGTGTGGAGGTCATGGCTCCTACTAGAATAGTTTGGGGTTCTCCTTCCTGCTTCTCCTTTGAGGCAGTCGAGAGATCTCTTTCTATGGTGGGGGATCAGACTTCTCTTCCTGTCTTGGCTGTGCTTGCTTCACAGCCGAAAACTGTTTCCTGATCATTCCCAATCTATCAAATTAGAACACCTTGTTCTATTAGCTTTCAGATGTCCCACATACAGAACATCCAACAGTCTGAGTTCTCTGTAGAGCATCCCACTGCTGAGATTCTTTGGGAAAAATTAGTGTAAGAGGAGGCACATTGACTTCTTTGAGGAGTGCCACATAGACAGATTTTGATGAATGTGTGGAATCCCTCGGATCACCATTTAAAGACTCATCATGCAGGGGAGATCTTGGAGCGGGTGTGACAGAAGAGGTTGGCTTTCCAAGTCGCGTCCCAAGAGGAGTCTGTGTTTCTTGTGGATTTTTTAACCTGTTCAGCTACTTGAGTGGTCCCTCCTGCTAGTGAAATGGTGAACTTTATTTCTCAGCAGACATGGAAAGAACCAGATGTGATGGCACCTATACTCAAAAAGCCAGATAAATGTAGCTCCGAAAAGCAGCAGGTATTGTAAAAAAAAGTCTGGAGGTGGACACCTGTAGTGGTGGGAATCACTAATGGGGAGCTCACTGAGGAGAAAACTTCTGTCCATCCCCTAACAGAGACTCTAGGGTTTTGGGTAGATATGGGAAGAGTCAACACTTCAGCTACTTTTGCCGTAAGGTTGCTGAATTATGTAGCACATTTTACAAGGCTTCAGAGAGATTTAATGAAGCAGCTGTCCAAATCTGTCACAGGGTCCATGTCTGCAGAGGATAAGAAAAACATGGAGTTGCAGCTGACCATCTTTGTCCTTTTTAAATGCCTCCATGTGTCCGATTTCCTGTTCAACTAAGGGCACTTCAAGAACCGCAGGTACAGGCATTACCATAAGGAGACTGGTATTAACACACTTGCGGCTTTGCGAAGCCCTTCAAGATGTCCTTTATTAATGCTTCTTATGGTTTGACTCTCTTTGGACCCAAGGTTAAAGACTCTCCAGAAGTCATCAGGACAGAAAAACCCTTTCTGCCATAGGAATGTTTTGACACCCCTCCCCCAAGGACTTTAGAACCCATATAGGTGCAAGAAGCCATCATTACAGAAGTCTCAAGGGTTCTTTCCAGAAACTTCTGGAGATAGAACTCCCAAAACCCAACCCCTCCCCCATGGCAGGGGAGGGAGTTCTTAATAGTAGATGTTGCCCTCAAGGCAAAGTCGTCCCATAAAATCAAGGCTTCAAGGGTCCTTTTTCCACGAGGCATTTTCAGCACCCTTGAATGGTTACCCAACTTCTGCACTCTGGAGACAGTTTGGGGCACTTTTCTCTGCTCCTTGATGCCCAGACATTCATCACCAAAGATGTCTCCGTGCAGGCACTCATAATCAGAGGCCATTCAATTCCGTTAGTCTACCCTCACCACAAAAGAAAATTCCCACTGTTCCACCCTTACAAAGAAAGGCAGTGACTGTTGAAATAAGAGTTACTAAATAAACGAGTCGCCCATGACGTCCCACCTGACCAACCAGGATTCAGAACTTACTCAAGATTCTTTATTACCAAAAAAGAATAGCCTCAGGCCAATTTTGGACCTCATTCCTTCAATAAGTATGTCAGAGACAAAGTTCGAGATGGTCACTGTACAGTCTGTCCTCCTATTGAGGAAGGGTGATTCATTGTGCTTGGTTGACCCTTAAAGGAGAACTGCACCGATAGACTCAAACATGTTTATTTCATCATTGATCTTTGTGTTTCACTGCAGTCATTACATTTGGGTTATCTGCTTGCAGGTAGCCCTCAGTCGGCCTGATCAGCAAAGTCTTGGGTCCTGCGTCGGTTGCTGTCTCTTCCGTGACGTCAATGTAAAACCACAAAATGAAAAACAAACTTTTTAAACAAACAAGCGAGAAAGAAAACCGATAAGAGCTGGCAACTACAAATAAACACTTATTTAATGAGCGCTTTCGGTGGAGACAGTGCTTCACCTTCTTCAAATACCATAAAATCAATTAACTGTGTTTTTATACATTTGTCAGATAGCTAAACAAATTAAGTACAAATGATAAAAGCACTTTCAAAAAAGGGAAAAAGAATACGCAAGTACAACACCAAATAGTATTGTAATGTTATGCAAAACCATAGTCTGAAATATAAAAAATACTAAACCATCAGATAAAGATAACTTTAAAAACAGCAGGAACAAGAAACTAAACTGAGCTAGTCAAAAAAATCAGGATAACACAGATCCAATTGAAGTCTTCAAATAGCACTCAGTTCATTAATAATTCTAAAACTTGTAAATGTCTATAGATGTTAAGAACTAGTTCTTCTTACAGATTTTATTGGTCATAACTTCATGCCAAAGTAATTTTAATAGACATCTCTCAATTGCTTCATAAGAAGTATAACAATAAAATAAACCTGTGAAGAACTAAAAAATATATCATTATATATGAAAATATATTAAATGGAATAAATCTCTGATCCGAGCCGGCAACTTCTACCGCAGCATAGATCCGAGCTCCTAGCTCCTCCCTTTACCCATAATCCCCTGCCTACCCTGACTGACCTCAGATCTAGTTTGCCGCGCTTCAAGCTACAAGCTGGATTTCGAGCTCCTGATAGTTGGATAACTTTTGTGAGAAAAACTTTGCTTTTTTTCTTCCCTTTTCTTGTGTGAGTTTGTACAAGTGTTTAGATACCTATTTTTGACTGATTTTGTGTGTTTTTTTTTTTTTTTTTTTTTTTTTTTCCCCTCCCTGCCCTCGCTGGTTCGTAGTGTGCGTTTCTGGTGTGTGTAGGGGCCTAGTGAGTGTGTTTTCTGTATACTATGTCTCGTCTCCGGTCCTCTTGCTTCTCACCGGGACCCGGGGAGGAGGGGACCCAGTCCCCGTCGAGGTCATTGAGGCTGCCTCGGTGGCCTCGTCGAGGTCCACCTTTAGCATGTCAGATGCAGACATGGACTGGATGACGAGGAGGTTCATCCAGGCCCAGCTGCAGATGGGAGGGCTCTTGCCCCTTCCCCCCCCACCCCTGGGGGGGTGCTCGACACCATTTTTTGCTCCAGTTGCTCCTTCTCCGACCCTCTTTCCAGGTTCGGAGCAGAGCTGCGTTGGATCCGGGGGTGGGTCGGAGCCGATAGTACTGGTTACTTCGGCTCCGACTGGTCCCTCGAGCTTGTCTGATCCGATCTCTCTGAGCCGTGGGCTGAGCTTCGGATCCGAGGGGTTCTGTGTGACTTCGGCTCCGTCCCAGTCGGAGCACATGGGTCCTTTGGATCCGAGGGTCTCTGCCCCGGATCCGGTCCCCGCTTCGGATCCGAGTGGGAGTCTACTCTCGGATCCTATCGAGAGTGGCTCCCTCTCTGCTTTCACGGTGGTGGAGAGGGCACTGTTGAGTGCATCCGGACCTCCCCCCTGCACTCCCTCTCAGCTCGTCCAGGCTCCCATCACCCGGCCTTCGAGGCAGCCTGCTTCAGCGCCTCTGGGTGTTCCTTTGGAACTTGACATTGCTGGTGAGTCTTCCTCGGACAGCCCCCCCCCCCGAGGAGGTCCCTCACAAAGCTAAGTGTAGGAGGAGACACGTGGACTCCCCCGAGTCCCTTACGGAAGATACGGACTTAGATGAAGGGGAAGGCTCCCCAAGGTCACCTCCCGAGGATGTCTCCTTTGGAGACATCATGAAAATGCTCAGGATTAGGGGAGGGTGGTCTGCCCCCAAGGCTTCCTCCGATGAGTCCATATTCCTAGAGGCATTCGAAGCAGGGTCATCTACCTCTTGGGTCTCCCCTCCCCCGACCCCCTGGTGGACCTTATTTCCACCAGGGCTTGGAAGGAGCCGGACACTGTAGACCCAGTCCCCAAGCGCCCGGATAGAATTCTGAGTCCCCCTGCTGAAAGAACCCACTGGAGCAGAGGTCCCCCCGTGGATACCATGTTGGTGGCGGTGGCCACTAAGAGAGTTGGCTCAGAGCTCCGCGGTCTACCCGCCGAGTAAGGAGTCTTGAGCGATGGACCACCTTGGGAAGCGGGTCTTTAGTTCAGCAACCTTCTCCATGAGGGCGCTGAACTATATGGCACACGTCATCCAGATGCAGCGAGATCTAATAAAAGAATACGCTGCATCCCCCCCAGAGTCCATGTCAGAAGGGGACAAGCAACTGTACTCCTCCCGAATGTCCACTCTGCGTTCAGTTTCCAACACCTCTATGCGGCTCTTGTCTCACGCCACTGAAGGAGCCGCTAGAGCTGGCGAAGCCGGCCTGGTAATGAGACGCCATGCCTGACTCCGACATTGTGACTTCTCGGAGCCCTTTAAGGCGTCATTCGCAAATGCCCCCTTTGATGGTTCTGCACTGTTTGGCAAAACCGTTCGACACTTTAGTCCAGAGCGAGAAAGACGGGAAGACGTCTGCCATCTGAGTCCACTTCTCTGCTCCCCAGAGGTCCTTTTCCAAGAACCAAAAGGGTCAGAAGATGTGGCTTTGTAAATCGCATCAGTCCCAGTCTGCTCCGGACCACCAGTCCTCTCGTGGCAGAGGAGGGACAGGGAGGACGCCGCCCAAGAGGCAGAGGGGGTCCCAGAAATTTTGGGTCCAGAGAACCTTTCTCTGAGAGGCCCACACAGAACCACTGAGGGGTTGCCCGGCTGCTCCACTCTGGAGGCAGTTGGGGGGGGGCGTCTTTCGAAGCACCTAGCAATGTGGGAGTCCATAACAGATCGCTGGGTGCTTCGCATCATATCCAGACGTTACCAAATTCCCTTTATTGTAACCCCCAAAACCAGAAGCCTCCCCGACGTACCACCCAGTCAGAGGGAGGCGGCTACTACAGAAATTCAGCAGCTTTTACAAAAAAGAGCCATCCAACCCGCCCCCCCAGATCAGTTCGGATCAGGGTTTTACTCCAGGTTCTTTCTGGTGCCAAAAAAGACGGGGGACTTGAGGTCCATCCTCGACCTCTCTCTCCTGAACCTGGCAGTACCCAAAGAAAAGTTCCGAATGGTCACGCTGGAATCTATTCTCCCCCTATTACGGGAGAATGTCTGGATGTGCTTAACAGACCTCAAGGATGCGTACTACCACATTCTGGTGGACAGACATTCCAGGAGGTTCCTCCGCTTCCGGCTGGGAGCCAGTCACTTTCAGTTTAGGGCTCTCCCCTTCGGTCTCACCTCAGCCACCAGGGTGTTCACCAAAGTCTTGGCGGTTATAGCGGCCCACCTGAGGCTTCAGGGAATTCAGGTCTTTCCGTACCTGGACGACTGGCTCCTCATCACCCCCAACATGGTATCTGCTCTGTTCAGGCAGGGATTATTTCCTCATTCTTGCTCCAAGCCTAGGGTTGGCTGTCAGCATGGCCCAATCCTCTCTGGCTCCTACACAGGTAATAGATTTCATAGGGGCGAGATTGGATTCCAGACTAATGCTTGCCTTCCTGACTCCCGATCGGCTTCAGAACCTGAAGTTGCATGTTCAGGCCATTCTCCAACTTTCTGCTCCACCGGCGGAATTGATCCTGAGGGCTCTAGCGTCCATGGCGGCTGCAATTCCCCTGCTGCCCCTAGCCCGTCTAAATTTGAGGGTCCTGCAGTGGACCCTCCAGGTACAATGGTCCCTGTCTCGCAACCCCTGTCCCATCCTATTCCCCTAAGCAGGGCTTGCAGAGGGTCGCTCATGTGGTGGCTCCAGTCCCCGAGTCTCCACATGGGCCGACCATTCTTGATGCCTTCCCCCGTCTCCACAGTGACCACGGACGCCTCTCGTCTGGGGGGGGGGCACTATTCAGGCAGAACGGTCCAAGGCACGTGGAATGACACAGAGACCTCATTGCATATCAATGTCCTAGAGATGAGGGCGGTGCTTTTGACGTTGCAGGCACTTCACAGCCGCCTTCCGATTGGAACGATTGCAGTACAAACGGACAATATGTCAGTTGTCTGGTACATCAACAAACAGGGGGGAACCAGGTCTTATCCTTTTTGTCGAGAGGCCATGAGAGTGTGGGAATGGGTGATATCCACCAACCGCTTTCTCATTGCAACGCACATTCCGGGACGGTCCAACATCCTAGCAGACAGGCTCAGTCGTTCGATTCTGACCCCATACGAATGGTCTCTCAATCCTCTAGTAGCAAAACAAATATTTGCCCTGTGGGGGCAACCCTGTTGCGATCTTTTTGCCTCTCCTTCAAATACCAAATGCAACAGTTACTTCGCTCTAAAGCCCCAACCTGGTCAACCTCAAGCTGACTGCTTGGTTGCTCCAGTTCCTCTCCTGATAAGGACTCCCGGAATCTCCTCACCAGTCAAAGCCATCCTAGTAGCAGCACATAAACCTTCCACCAGAAGGGTCTATCGAAGTAAGTGGAAACGTTTCTCCATTTGGGCGGAGCACCATCACTTAGATCCTTTCACGGCGCCTCTTACGTCAGTTTTGGATTTTCTAACTACCCTTTTTCATCAAGGGGCTAGCTGCTCTACAGTCAAAGTACAACTAGCAGCGATTTCGCATCATCATGTAGGGCATGAATCGGGCCCTCTAATTACTTCCAAGCTTTGTAAAGCTTCCCTCAAGGGTACCTTCCTCCTCAGACCCCCGGACAGGGAGGTAGTACCCCCATGGGATTTACCTTTGGTTCTTCAGGCCTTGACAAGCCCCCCTTTCGAGCTGGCGGCTACGGTTGATCTTAAATACCTCTCTTGGAAGACGGCCTTCTTAGTGGCCATTACCTCAGGTAAAAGGGTCTCTGAGCTTCAGGCTCTGTTAAACCGCCGTACTTAGCCTTCCATCAGGATAGAGTTTACCTCAGGATCAATCCGTCCTTTCTGCCTAAGGTATCTTCGGAAGCTAATATTAATCAATCTATTAATCTTCCCGTGTTCTTTCCCAATTACCAGAACAAAGGAGAGTACAAACTGCATTCCTTGGATGTGCACAGACAATTACGCTTTTATATTCATCGAACTGCTGGTCATAGGCAATCTGACCAGTTGTTGGTCTCCTTTGCCAAAACAAGTTTAGGCAAGTCAATTTCTAAAGTTACACTGTCACGGTGGATAGCTAGTTGTATCCTCTTGGCGTATTAGAGTTCGGGAAGGCCTGCACCTCAGGGAGTCCGAGCTCATTCTACTAGGGCCGTCGCTACTTCGGCAGCTTTTAAATCTAGGGTTCCCTTAGATGATATTTGTTCCGCAGCCACTAAGGCCTCATCTCATACCTTTATCAGCCATTACAAACTGGATGTTGTCTCCAGAGGTAGGGCATCCTTTGGCTCTGCAGTGCTCCGGAATATTCTTCCATAAAGGCCACCCAGGATTCAGGTAGCTGGGGACTCTGTCCCAAAGGTTGCTGACAAATGAAGTTCCTACTTCAGATTAAGAAGTTATGTACTCACCATAACGTTCCATCTGAGTAGGTATCTTCATTTGTCTGCAACCATCCCCCCCTCCTTCCCCCTGACCTATAGGATCTGTCTTAGATAAGCCCCTTCTGGGGCACAGTAACAATGGTTATATCGGGCAAACTTGATCTGAGGTCAGTCAGGGTTGGCAGGGGATTTATGGGGTAAAGGGAGGAGCTAGGAGCTCGGATCTATGCTGTGGTAGAAATTGCCGGCTCGGATCTGAGATTGGATCAGTATCCCAAAGGTTGCAGACAAATGAAGATACCTACTCAGATGGAACGTTATGGTGAGTACATAACCTCTTAATTTGAGGAGATGAAATAAAATTTAATGGCAGATGTTAAGTTGTCTATCTCGCCTTCATTCTTGCTGGATGGGTTCGGAGCCGACCTCGGCTCCGACTCGGCCACTCTAAAAGCTCGAGAGTTGGTTCCACCGGCTCGAGGCTCCCTTTATATCCCACAATGCTAGGCGAGAGTTACCTCAGATCTCGTTTGCCGCTACAGCATCGAGGTGTTGGTTTTTCTACCGGCTTGTTGGTAAGTGAAAAATTGGTAAAATTAGATCACTTAAAACCCTATATTTTGAGTTTTAATATATTCCCTTAGTGTAGTGGGTTTTCTACTCCGGTTTTCGGAAAATCCCAATTTTTTCCAAAGAACTTTTAAAGTTCTCTCTCGGCCTTCTGGCCTTTCCCCATCCCCTACTTGTGTGTGTGTGTTACTCTTGGTAAACTTTAGTTAATTGTTTATTTTTGAGTTTAAAAGTAGATTAGTGTAATCAGTGTGTTTGTTGAGTGTGTGTGATTACACTTTTGTTTAGGATGTCTAAAGACACAAAGGTCTCAGGCTTCAAGAAGTGTGATGCGTGCTGTCAGAAAATGTCTCTGACAGACGGTCACACTTCTTGTGTCTATTGCCTGGGGTTTGCACCTGCAGGACTCCTGTGCTGTATGCCATGGCTTCAGCCCCAGGGTCCTGCAGGAAAGAAAAAATAAGTTGATCCTGAGGGGTCTTCTTAAGCCGGAGGATTCCCTTTCTGTATCTGGGAAGCCCTCTAAGGCTTCTAGGTCCTCGGCTCCAGCAACTGAGCCGAGACCTAAGGCTTCTAAACGTCCGCCTACATCGGCTCCGGCTGGAGCCGATGAGTCTCAGTCCACAGTTTCTGTGGTTCCTCGCTCGCTGGAGCCGAGGTAATAGAGGTTCCCGTGTCGGCTCCGTCCAGATCTTCGGAACCGACATCAAGGAAGAGGTCAAGGTCACCGTCCCTTGGCTCCGTTCATTCGGCTCCAGGATCTCCCCTGCTGTCTGAACGGAGCCATAAATCTCATTCCTCTAGGTCATCGAGGCTATCGGATCATGACCTTCAGAGGGTAGTGAGTCGACTTCTTAAGTCCGAGGCACTAGCCCAGATGCTTCAGAGCCCGACTCATCAGTCGATGCCTGCCCTTGTCCATCAATATATTCCTCCTCCGACTCCGTTGAGCTCGGAGCCGGTTCGTGTCGGAACCGAAGCTGTCCTAGCGCCGGACCCGATACAATTGTCTTCGGCTCCATCGCCGGCTCCGATTTCTTCCTTAGAAGAATCTCGGCGCGGACTTCCATCGCCTGCTCCGAGGGGTGAGTGGCATCGGACCCTTGTCCGACCCGCTCTTCCTCTCGGAGCTTCGGGCGCTGGTGAGTTCGGCTCCGACATCGGCCTCGAGCCATCACTGTCGGTGCCAAGGGGGTTCTCAGCTTCGAGCGGGACCTCTGGCTTTGCCTGACAGGGGTGCTTCGAGGTCATGCGGAGTGTGTTAGAGCCTGGCTCTACTCCACAGTCGCAGTCTGCCCCTCCCTCTACGGTGCCTCAGGTCAAGTCGACTCACTCCCTCATCCCGGACCGCAGAGAGCCAGCTCCTCAGGAACCCCTGTGGGATCTCATCCTCTTCCGAGGCCTCTCCTGATTTGGCAGAAGAGCCCCTCGGAAGAGGAAGTGTAAGAGGAAACACATTGACTCACCTGAGTCAATCACATCTGATACAGATTTAGATGATTCGAGGGTTCCCCGTTCCCCTTCTGAAGATGTCTCTTTGCAGACATTCTAGAGATCCTGAAGCAGAGGGAAATTGGCCAGCCCTTAACCCTTCGGAGGATGAATCTGTATATCTTGAGGCGTTTGGCTCTCGCCCTTCCACCTCCTGGGTGTCCCCCTTGACCCCCTCATGCAGGTGGTTGCTAAAAGGCATGGACGGCTCCTGACTCAGTAGATCCCACTCCCAGGAGACCCTCCAAATTCATAACGGCACCAGCAGACAAGCAGTTCTTGACAAAAGGAGTTTCTGTGGATGCTATGGTGGTAGCTGCTGCCACTAAGAAGGAACTAGGTGCTCCTTCAGTAGCTGTCCATCCACCTAACAAGCAATCTAGGTCCATGGACAGGTACGGAAGCGGATGTTTCTCAGCGACATTTACTATGCGTCGCTGAACTACCTGTGCCATTTCACTGCCTTCAAAGAGACTTGATTAAAGAAGCGAGTGACATGTTGAAGGATCCTACAGCTGTGGGTTTTCAAGATAAAATGAACACTCAGCTGGCTACCCTTAACTCCATAGCCAACTCCTCCATGCGCCTCCTTTCTTATGCGGCTGATGGAGCGAGTAGGGCCGCAGGGACAGGTGTGGCCTTACGTAGGCATGCCTGGATGCGGCTATGCAATTTTGCGGACCCTTCAAGACGTCTTTCACTAACTCCTCGCTTGATGGATCATCTCTTTGGTCCTCAAGTGAAAGAAACCTTGACTAGGTGCGAGACTGATGGCAAGACTCTTTCTGCCGCCGGAGTCCGTTTTTCTACTCCTAGGCCTTACCCCAAAGGCCAGAAAAGTGGGAAAATGTGGTTCCGTAAACAAAATCAAGGGACTTCGCCTGACGCACAAAGTTGTTACCCCGCCAGAGGCAGACGGGAATAACAATGGTAGACGCCCTCGAGGCAGGGGGGCTCCGCAGAACCAGGGCAATCGAGAAGCCTTCTCTGATAAGCCTTTTCAGCATCCCTGAGGTGTTGCCCGACTGCCCACCTTCGGAGGCAGTCGGGGGAAGGTTGTCACTGTACCCAAAAGCCTGGCTATCCCTGACTCAAGACAAATGGGTACAGTCCGTCATTTCAAGGCTATTCTATCCCCTTTCTTCGATTCCGAACCAATCAAAAAAATCCCTTCCAGATGTTCCACCCGCTCAAAGGGATCTAGCGGTTTTGGAAATTTCAAAACTGCTTGCAAAAAGAGCAATTCAGCCAGTTCCAGCAGACCAGCAAGGATCCGGAATCTACTCAAGGTTCTTTTTAGTTCCAAAGAAAACAGGGGACTGGAGACCAATTTTGGATCTCAGTATCTTGAACAGATCAGTCAAGAAAACAAGATTTCGGATGGTCACGCTGCAGTCCATCCTTCCCTTATTGGGAAAGGGAAACTGGATGTGCTCTATAGACCTTCAGGATGCGTACTATCACATAAAAATGAACAGACGCTCCAGAAGATTCCTCCGCTTCAGGCTGGGAACCAGTCATTTTCAATTCAGGGCCCTGCCCTTTGGTCTCACCACTGCCCCCCGGGTGTTTACCAAATGCATGGCAGTGGTAGCTTCTCACCTGAGACGACAAGGATTCCAGGTGTTTCCATATTTGGACGACTGGCTCCTCACAGCTCCCACCAAGCATCTCCTTCTGATGGCCAGGGATTACACTTTTCGCATTTGTCAAAAGTTAGGCATTTCAATAAATTGCGACAAGTCTGTTTTGTCGCCTTGTCGTACTATTACCTTCATAGGCGCAAATCTAGACACAGTAGACATGTCTGCGAGGCTAACAGATCAGAGAATAACAGACATACACAGACTGGTCTCACTCCTTTTCAACAACAACAGAATCAAAGCCAGGTTAGTTCTGAAAGTGTTGGGGATTATGGCGGCTGCCATACCTCTGCTTCCATTAGCCAGATTCCACATGCGAATCCTTCAATGGATGCTCTTTACACAATGGTCATACCAGCAACTTCCAATGTCCCACACCATTATGATCACGCAGGCGCAGAAATCATCTCATGTGGTGGATGTCTTCCCCTCAGCTCTTGTTGGGAAGACCCTTTGTTCCTCCCCCTCCGGTTGCTACTCTGACAACGGACGCCTCCCTGATCGGGTGGGGGGGGGGGCATTATCAGGGCAGGACGGTCCAGGGCACATGGCAACCAGACGAATGCCACTTGCACATAAATGTTCTGGAGATGAGAGCAGTGCTTTTAGCGGTGCAAGCCCTTCAAGACTCTCTCCCCTTGGGAACGATTGCAATCCAGACAGACAATATGTCTGTAGTGTGGTACATCAACAAACAAGGCGGAACCAGGTCCTACCCCCTGTGTCGAGAAGCACTCAGATTGTGGCAATGGGCGATTTCTTCTCAGCGGTTTCTGATAGCAACGCACATCCCGGAAGTCCAATCAAATCGCGGACAAATTGAGCAGAGCTATCCTCATGCCTCACGAGTGGTCTCTGAAAGACTCTGTTGTGAGAGAGATTTTTCTCAAGTGGGGTCAGCCTTGCTGCGATCTTTTTGCTACTCCCCAAAACAGCAAGTGCAGAGATTATTTCACTCTATTCCCTTTACCAGGCCAACCCAGCAGAGACGCTCTAGTCCAAGTTTGGCCCCGGGGACTTCTGTATGCATTTCCTCCCTTCCCACTAATCTCTCAAGTGATGCAGAAAGCTATCGCTCAGAAGGCATCGTTGATCCTCATTGCTCCTTACTGGCCTCGACAGGTGTGGTTCCCCTTTCTACATCAATTTCTACTGGAGCGACCTTGGCATCTGGGCCTAGTTCCAGATCTTTTGATCCATCAATCGGGTCAGTTACATCGCTCCCTCTCTGAACCTCACTGCTTGGTTCCTCCAGTTCCAACCTTAGCCAGGCTTCCTCAATTATCTCACTCTGTTCGAGATATTTTGATAGCTTCCCATAAATCTTCCACTAGGAAGATTTATTTGAGTAAGTGGAAACGCTTCACATATTGGGCTCAAGGAAGGGACATAGATCCTTTCACTGCTTCCATCCAAATAGTCCTTGATTTTCTAGCTGAACTCTTCCATGCAGGTTCATCCTTCTACTCTTAAAGTTCAATTGGCAGCTATCTCTAACTTTCATGTGGGTATTTCTGAGTCTGCCTTAATGTCCCACAAGCTTTGCAAAGCCTTTTTGAAAGGAGTTTTTCTTCTCAGACCTCCTATAAGAAATCCTCCTTCTCCTTGGGACCTAAATTTAGTTCTTACTTCTTTGATTCTTCCCCCTTTCGAACCTGCAGCCTCCTGTTCATTAAAATTGCTATCATGGAAGACTCTCTTTCTGGTAGCTATTACTTCAGCTAGAAGAGTCTCAGAACTTCATGCACTCAGCTGTCGACCTCCTTATCTATTATTCCATAAGGACAGGGTATCCTTACGAACCAACCCGTCCTTTTTGCCTAAGGTAGTCTCGACGTCAAATCTAAATCAAAGCATTGACCTCCCTGTCTTTTTTCCAGAATATTCCAATAGGTCTGAACAAAAATTGCACTGGCTAGATTTTCGTCAGTTGAGGTACTATTTGGATAGAACAAAACAATTCAGAAAATCTGACCAACTGTTTATCTCCTATGCAGAAGGCAGAAAGGGACTTTCAGTTTCAAAGGTATCATTATCTAGATGGCTTACATCTCTGATTACCCTTGTTTATGAAATTAGACACCAAAAGCTGCCTAATAAACCTAAGGCCCATTCTACCAGAGCTTTGGCTACTTCCTTAGCCTTCCAAGACAGACTGCCTATTGACACCATTTGTGCAGCGGCTACTTGGGCTACTCCTCACACTTTCATTTCTCATTATAAGTTGGATTTAGCTTCTAGGCATAGAGCTAACTTTGGTTCCACTGTTCTCAGGAGTCTGTTCCGTTAGGCCACCCGGGACAAGGTGCTAGGGACGCGGTCCCATCCAGCAAGAATGAAGGCGAGATAGACAACTTAACATATAGAAGTTATGTTCTTACCATAACGTTCCATGTTAGTTGTCTTCTTCTCGCCGCCTTCTTGCGTCCCACCCTCCTTCCCCCTGGCCTGGACAGACCTAGAGGAGTTGTGATTGTGACCTCTCTTTCTACCACCTCTTTTCTTAGGCATATGCTGTTTGCATATTTCCTGAATCAGGATGTAGGTCACCCTTCTTTCTCCCTGTTATTAGAGGTGGACTCTTTTAGAGTTATTCTATTACTATTATAAGCTGGGGTTAGCTTACAAACGAGATCTGAGGTAACTCTCGCCTAGCATTGTGGGATATAAGGGGAGCCTCGAGCCGGTGGAACCAACTCTCGAGCTTTTAGAGTGGCCGAGTCGGAGCCGAGGTCGACTCCGAACCCATCCAGCAAGAAGAAGGCGAGAAGAAGACAACTAACATGGAACGTTATGGTAAGAACATAACTTCTATTTTATTTTTTATGTATTTATATATATATATATATATATATATTTTTTTTTTTTTTTTTTTCCATTTAATTTTTTAGTTCTTTACAGGTTTTTTTATTTTGCTGTACTTCTTATGGAGCAATTGAGAGATGTCTATTAAATTACTTTGGAATGAAGTTATGGCCAATAAAATCTGTATGAACAACTAGTTCTTAACATCTATAGACATTTACAAGTTTTAGAATTATTAATGAACTGAATGCTATTTGAAGACTTTAATTGGATCTGTGTTATCCTGATTTTTTGACTAGCTCAGTTTAGTTTCTTGTTGCTGCTGTTTAGTTATCTTTTATCTGATGGTTTAGTATTTTTTATACTATTTCCGATTATGGTTTTGCATAACATTACAATACTATTTGGTGTTGTACTTATGTATTCTTTTTTGAAAGTGCTTTTATCATTTGTAATTAATCAATTTGTTTAGCTATCTGACAAATGTATAAAAACACAGTTAATTGATTTTATGGTATCTGAAGAAGGTGAAGCATTGTCTCCACCGAAAGCGCTCATTAAATAAGTGTTTATTTGTAGTTGCAGACTCTTATCGGTTTTCTTCCATGACGTCAGGTTGTCAGGGGTATAAAATATGCAGCCGACTTCATTACATCAGTCTTTCTTGCCATGCGGTGCCCGAAGCAGAAGCAGTGCGCAAGTGCCGGTCAGCCGACTCCTGATATTTTGGTTTTCGAGTTTCAGAACTGAAGTATTCAACTAAAAGCTAAGTACCCCATTGGGGAAACCTTTTCTTGCTCTAAACTGATGTCAGTAAAAGTAAATTGCATTTTTCGTGGAAAGCAAATACCTCATAAAGATCTTCATTCGTACTGTATTCCTTGTCTAGGCCCTGACCACGACGTACCTCGCTGTCGGTTTTGTGCCTTATTTAAACCATGAACTATCAGTCGTCTGTATATTTGCGCTTCTAAATTTTTTGGTGCTTGGATCAATTATCCTGATATGTCTTCGGTAAGCCATCCGACTGCCGACATTCCGAAGAAACGCAAAGATAGACAGGCCGCCCAGTTCGCCGGTACTCGGAGGCACTTACTTTCGCAGCCCCTGATACCCGCTACTTCAGATTCGCAGGCCTCTACTGAGACCCATTTGAAGTCTGGTATGTGCGAGATGCTTCAACTGTGGAACCTGCAGATGTCTGTACCTTGAATGGGTCTGGAGCCGCTGTGCAGGCATCGGCTTCTGAGACTGTATTCAGGCCTACTGACTTGCATATTAAACCGGCGCCATCTTCAAGGCCTAAAACTCGAACCATGCCTAGAAAACTGACATCCAGACTGCATGGTCAGGCCTCTATTCCTAAAGAATAAATAAGAATGACTGAAGACCTTATTACTTTAATCAGGGGAAGCCAGCCTTCCCCCTCTGAGACCTAGGACTGAGTTTGCTTATGATACTTCTGACCAGGATTCTGAAATTTCTGTTTCCTCTGGTGACCAGGAAGTTACCCTTATCTATCTATGAGGATTCTGATGCTGAGGACTGTATTCCCTCTGCCCCCCCCCCCCCAAGGATTTCTCTTTTGGTGAAACCTTGCATACTTTCAGGGAGCTTTTTCATTGGGAAAGTCAGGATTTCTGATTCTAAAGACGCTTAGGGATTTCTTACTCCTGCCCCAGCACAGGCCGTTAGCTATACCTCCTGTACTGGACGTTGTTGATGCCTTTTAAGAATCTAGCATGGCTCCTGGCTCTCTCCCTCCTGCTTCCATAAAACCTGATGGATATTACCGGGTTCCTGATTCTCACAAGTTCCTTTTCAAAAATCCTACTGCGGATCCTGAAACCATTTGACAGGGACCCAAGGGCATTAAAGCTACTACTGCCAAAAATCCTACCCCCTCTGATAGAGACTCCCAGGGAGCTGGATAGATGGGTTAAGAAGGTATCCACTTCTGCAACTTTTGCCATTAGGGCCTTGAATTGCCAGTTTCATATGTTAAAGTATCAGCTGCATATTTTTGGATTGCTTAAACAGAAAATGATGACTCATGATTGTGCTGAAAATAAGGATTTACAGGATTTTATGCATTCTGCTTAACAAGTTTGTAAACATACATTGCAATATGGTTTTGATTCACTAGAGGTATCTTGCAGGGCTGCGGTAACTGGGTCTGTACTTAGAAGGCATGCTTGGCTTAAGGAGCAATCCTTGCCAGATCATGTTAAAGCGAAATTACTGGATGCTCCTGAAAAAATTACATGGAGCTGCTTACTGCTTGGTGTGATGAATTTGAAGTGTTCTTAAGACACTCAGTCTTGCTGGCTGGATTCTGCTAAAATTCAGTGTCTGGTTTTATTTGCATTCACAGTCTGTTGCATACAGAAACTTGCATAATATACACTGATGAGAGAATATACTTTGCAGCATCAACTTTAGAGAGCAGTAACAAATAACTTTTATAATAAATCAAACTGGACAAACGTTGCAGCTTAAAAGTACTGTTCCAACTTTACTTCTCATATAGTACAGATGATGTGAGAGGTGTACCATTTACCTTAGGACAAATGAGTCCCTACCATACCTCTAACATAACTGGATTTATACAGCTCTTTATATACACTTTTTAGTCATGCATAAACATATACATTTCCTCTTGATATTCTATTTTGGAGAATTGCTCATCCTGTAGAAACAATACTAAGCTTCCTTGTTTAACAATGTCTTGTAAGAGACCATCTTTTCTGACAGTGTGAACATCCTGTAACAGTGTCCTGTTGTCCATGCAGAAAAATGTTTTTGAGGAAACACATTGTCCTGTATTCTATTTGGATCTTTGTATAAGAACATCTGTTCTTGTGCCAATGCTGATAAGCATATCCTGTTTTCCATGCAGAAAAACATATTTTTGAGAGAACGCATTGTCAGTGTCAAACATATCCTGTTGTTTTAGGAAACATATTGTGTCCATCCTGTTATTTTAGGAAACATATTGTGTCCATTTTTTTATATGCAGAAAAACATGTCAGTGTTCTTTAAAAGCAGATTTTGCATTTTCGCTCTTGCATACATCCTGTTTTTAAGTCTGTAAGGGAAAAATGTCCATTCAGCAGGTTCCTTATTTTCCAAGCCATGGTCATTTAGTATGACTGCTGATCACATATTACTAAACTCTGTTTCTGCATTTAAGCAAGCTTTTTCTTTCAGCATATTTACAACAGAATTAATTTTAGCCTTATATTCATAATATCTAACAATTCCCTCTTTTTAAACATACTCAAAACATTTTATATAGAAAACACATTAAGAAACAAACTTATAGTCTTCTATCGATACAAGTCGAAATGCAATTTTACATAGTTAATACAATGATATTAAGTATTACTACAAAACTGAATGTATTTAAAACTTTTTCTTTTGCAGACCATTCTGTGAAAATATTTTATCATTTATGAGCTGTGTCTGCTTTAATGTTATATATTTTTTTAACTTGATCAAATTATTCTTTTGCAATCGCAGAATTTAATTTATGACTTAGATCTGTTCCATTAACTCTTTGCAGCTGTTAAATTAACTGAGACAATAACTATGTGCTACTGCAAGCATTTATACACTACTGAAAACACACAATTTCAATGTCATTTTAACCATAACATTGTGGTCATGTCTTTGAACTGCCCATTAACATCTTGGTAAAGTACTGAACTGGGCTTGGATAATAAATATTTGAAAGCACTTATTTTACTGGGGTAAAACCAGTGATATTACAACATGACAAATTAGTTTTGAACGTATTACAATGTATCCTGATCAGTATGTATTTACACAGACTGTTTGCTATTTATGCATTTTAATCTAGTAGGTACCCTGGACCCATTGTTTTCTTTAAATATGTTTTTTCACACATATTCATTACTAGACATTAATTTCATTTGTACTGAATTTTTCTGCATTTGTACATACAAAGACGATCATTTGTACTGAAATTTTCTACATTTGTACATACAAAGACTGTAAAGTACATTTAGTCTAATCTTACAAATTTAATAACATTAATATTGAGCAAAATCTTGGAAAATATTTGTCTCTCTAGAAATATCTAGTGGAATTGATACCATATCCATATGTCCTGTTATTTTAAACTACATACTCAGCAATTAAAAATATTAATGCATTTTTATATCAACATTGTTTTGTCAAAAACATATAAAAATAGTGACCAATCTTGATCAATTTCTTACATATCTTTACTTTCTCTCGTATAGCTGTAATGCATTGTAAGCCATCTCTTGTTTTTTAAACCATCTCTTGTATAGCTTTACAATTTAACAGGTTGTAAATACAATTTAATTCTAAACAGTACAAAAATAACCATTATGATAGCTATTAACAACTTGTAAAATATCTCACCCTGTCAGGTTTAATCCAGTTTACCAGTATTTCTAATACACTAATACCTGTTTTTTCCTCTCCCTAAAAGAGTATGGTCAAGAAGGAATGAGATATTTTTTCCTGTAGCTTTATTTTAGACCCTTATTATTTATTTTTATGTAGCTTTATTTCAGACCCTTGTTGTTTATTTTTTCTGTAGCTTTATTTCAGACCCTTGTTGTTTATTTTTTCTGTAGCTTTATTTCAGACCCTTGTGCAGTACTGCTTATACAGTCAGTGTAAACTGAGAAAGTGCCCCTCCCCCTGTAGTACTTCAGCACTGTTTTCCTGCCCTATGCTGTGAGAATCAAATGCATGTCAGCCTAACACTATGGATGTTCTTAGTCTCCCATTGCTGCAGTCCTGACATATGGGGTATTCCGCTGTCCACAATCGGCCCGAATACCAAAGGGCTAGAACTGGCGTCTGTCATCGGCGCCTGAGACTGACGTCAGTATGTGCCAGTACAAATGCGCATGACCGACGCCATAACCTCAGTCTTTCTTGCCACGTGGTCCTAAGCAGAAGCAGCATTTGCAAGTGCCGTTCGGCGTTCTGGAATTGTCGGTTTTCGAGTTTCAGACCGGAGACCAAGTTGGGCTAAGTACCCCGTTGGGGACACTTTTGTCTTTTTCTTGCCTCAGTATTGACGGATGTCAGAAAAAGTTAACTGTATTTCTTGTGGGAAACCGATTCCTCATAGGGATTACCATTCACTCTGTATTCCTTGTTTGGGGCCTGAGCACGACGTTGTTGGGTGTCGCTTTTGTGCTACGTTTAACAAGCGTACTATTAAACGTCGGTTGGACTGTGCTAGGCTGGTGTTTGGTAAACGTTGTAATTACAACATGCCGTCGGATTCGCCGACGCCTGGTTCTGCTAAAAAACGCAAAGAGAAGTCTTTGCGGTCCAAACAGGATGAGTCGTCCACTCCGGACGCCGGTTCTGTAGAACCACTGACTTCTTCAGCGGTTCCTTCTGAAAGTTTGCCTGAGTCTCAAGGGGAGCCTTTGTTACTACAGGAAGTGGCTTCTCCTGTGTTAGGCCAGGCTGAGGGTGCTTCTCTGCTGTCAGTGGTTCCCTCCCCTCATAGGGTAGTTAGGCCTCCTTCTCAAAGCAAAGCCCATTCTAAGTCTAAGTCTGCCCCTGCTGGTGCTAGTCCCCAGGGTCCAGCTCCTAGGAAGCACATGTTAAAAATGGCTGAAGATTTGATTACTTTAATTAGGGGTTCTATGCCCCCCCCTGCAAAGAGGCCCAGGGTAGAGACAGAGTTGGAGGGTTTGGTTCAGTCTTCCAATGAGTCAGATTCCTCTGTAGAAGAACTTCAGGATTTCCCTCCCTATTCTGATTCAGAGGCTGAGGACACTACTCCCTCTGCGTCCCCTCCAGAAGATTTTTCTTTCTCTGAGACTTTGCATTCCATGAGGGAACATTTCAAATGGGAGGGCCAGGATTATTCTGATTCTCGAAAAAGGCTAAGAGAATTCTTGTTTTTGCCTCGGCATAGGCCCTTGGCTATTCCCCCTGTACTGGATGTTGTTCAGGCTCTATTTTCTGAGGCTGCCCTTAACCCAGATTCTCTGCCTCCTGCCCCGGTTAAACCAGATAGATACTACAGGGTTCCGGAAGCTCACAAGTACTTGTATAAGAGTCCTAGGGCTGATCCAGAAACTATTACTCAAGGCCCCGAAGGTGTTAGGGCTTCTGTGGTTAGGAATCCAGTTCCTTTGGACAAGGATGCTAGGGCCCTGGATAGGTGGGGTAAAAAACTGTATACCTCTTCTACTTTGGCTATGAGAGCTTTAAATTGTCAGTTTCATATGCTCAGGTATCAAAATTATTTGCTGGGCCAATTGAAATGTAAGGTAGATGCTTTAGCTGAAGGTATTGAATGTAAGGAGCTTCAGGATTTAGTGCATGCTTCAGACCAAGTTGGTAAGCATTCTTTGCAGTGTGGTTTTGATGCTTTACAAGCTTCTTCCAGGGTGGCTGCTACTAGTTCAGTTGTTCGCAGGCGGAAAACTGGGACTTTTCAAAAGGAATTGGCATTTGGTTACCCAAGACAAATGGGTATTGGACATAATAAATCGAGGCTACAAATTTTATTTTCACACATTCCCTCCTTTCAAAGGTATGCCGGATGTGCCTCATCAGCAAAGACTGGAAGCACAGGCACAAATTTCTTCTCTGCTTCAGTTGGGAGCAATACAGGAAGTACCTTCTGCAGAAAGAGGCACAGGGTTTTATTCCCGCCTTTTCTTAGTGCCAAAGAAAGGAAATACTTGGAGACCAATTCTGGATTTGTCCATTCTAAACACCTTTCTGGAAATTCCAAAATTCAAGATGTTAACACTGCAACAGCTGTTACCTATGCTGGGCAAAGATCACTGGATGGTGACTCTGGATCTCAGAGGCCTATCTTCACATTCCTATCAGGCCCAGTTGCAGAAAATTCCTGAGATTTCGGAATGGGAATTTGCATTATCAGTTCTCTGCATTGCCCTTTGGCTTGTCTACTGCCAGGGTATTCACAAAAGTCCTGGCTCCAGTAATAGCTTTTCTCAGACTAACAGGAATTCAAATTTATCCTTATCTGGACGACTGTTTGATTCTGGCTCAAGGCAAGCACGAACTTCTTCATCTGCAGTATGTAATGACAGTTTTAAGTTGCCTAGGGTATTCTGTGAACGAAATAAAGTCCAGTCTAGTACCCTCACAAGAGATGTGCTTTCTGGGTGTAAGACTGAATACAGCTGCTCAGATGGCATTTCTTACCCCGGACAAACAAAGAAATCTTCACCTATACTTCCAACAGCTTTCAGTAATGTCCAGGCTGACTGCAAGGGCAGTCCTTCAAGCCTTGGGGTTCATGGCATCTTGCATTCTAGTACTTCCCAATGCCAAACTGCATATGAGGAAGCTACAATGGTATCTCAAAAGCGTTTGGACTCAACACAGCCACGATTTGGACACTGTCATTCGGATTCTACCTTGCATTCAGAAAGAATTTCTGTGGTGGGCTCAGGAATGTCACCTAATCAAGGGGCTCTCTGTGACCCAACCAGAGGCAAGTCAGATATTGACGACAGACGCCTCGGAGTCAGCCTGGGGAGCTCATTTCAGAGGAAAATGGATTCAAGACCTTTGGCCCCCAGAGCTGCTTCACTTGCATATCAACATGAAAGAGATGCTGGCAGTTCAATTTGCTTTGGAAGGATTCAAGAGCCTACTTCAACCAGGACTGGTGTTGATTAGAACAGACAACACAACTGTCATGTGGTACATCAACAAGCAGGGGGGAACTCATTCTTACCCTCTTTGCAGACAAGCAATGCTGTTATGGGAAACTGCTTTGAATCTGCACATCACTCTTCGAGCACAGTTTCTGCCAGGAGCACAAAATTCTTTAGCAGATGTTCTGAGCAGACAGATTGTGGATCCTCACGAATGGAAATTGGACCCTCAGGTATTTCTTCAGTTGACCAGGGCTTGGGGAACTCCAGACATAGATCTGTTCGCTTCTCCTCTGAATTTCCAACTGCCACGGTTTTGCACAAGGCTGTTTCATCCAAAAGCCTGGAAAATAGATGCACTATCCTTCAGTTGGAGCAACCTTCACGTGTATGCTTTTCCTCCTTTGCCTCTTCTTCCAAAGGTGCTGTTGAAAGTCAGGAGGGACAAACCTTGCATGATCCTTATAGCACCGGATTGGCCTCGTCAGCATTGGTACCCTCTGTTGAGGAGCTTAATTCAGGGAACACCTTGGCCATTACCACAGATTCCTCACTTATTGTCTCAGGAAAACAATCATTTTCTCAATGTCAGGGTGCAATCCCTACACCTGACAGCCTGGCACATTCTGTTTTAGAGAAGGAGGGCCTTCAGCTCCCTCAACAAGTTTTGGATGTTATTTTGGAAGCCAGGCGTCCTAGTACTCAGTTTATGCTGATAAATGGAAGAGATTTTTGCTTTGGAGTTCAGCTAAAGGCTTTGATGTCAAATTGCCTAATTTGAGTTGTACATTGCAATATCTGACTATTTTATTGGACAAGGGTTTGTCCTTGTCTTCTGTGAAAGTGTATGCTGCAGCTATTTCTGCTCACTATGATTGTGACCCTCCTTTATTTTCACATCCATTGGTTAAACAGTTTCTTAGAGGGACAAAGAATACAAGACCCCCACGGAGGGCTCTTACTCCTACCTGGGATCTTAATTTTGTTTTGGAAAAGCTGACTCTGCCTCCTTTTGAACCTGCAGCTACAGCTGAATTGAAGTTGTTGTCTTGGAAGACTGCTTTTTTGTTGGCTGTTAATTCTGCTAGAAGGGTATCTGAATTACAGGCCCTCATGGCAGTGGAACCTTTTCTGATTTTTCACCAGGACAGAGTTTCCTTGCGTACTAATCCTACTTTTCTTCCTAAAGTGATTTCTAATGTGGCATTGAACCAATCTATACATTTGCCTACTTTTTATGCTAACCCCCAAAATGAAGGGGAAAAAGTTTTGCATTCTTTGGATGTACATAGGCAGTTAAGGTATTATTTGTTCAGAACCAGAGTGTTCAGAAGATCTCAACAATTATTTGTTTCGTTTGCTTTGACTTCACGAGGGAAAGCTGTCTCGAAACAAACTATTTCCAAGTGGATTGGCCATTGTATTGCTTTTTGTTACTCTCATCATGGAAAGGAGGTTCCAGTTGGGATCAGGCCTCATTCTACTAGGGCTACGGCCACCTCTACTGCTTTTTTGAGAGGGGTAGCTACTAAAGACATTCTAGAGGCAGCTACTTGGAGTTCTGTACATACCTTTACAAGGCATTATCATTTACCTCTTTATTCTAGGTCTAGGGCTGGGTTTGCCACTGCAATCTTACAGGGCATGTTAGCAGCTCCTACTGCTATTTAGTTGGCCAGCCTCCCTTTTTTCCGTTGCTCTGGGATTCTACCCATATGTCAGGACTGCAGCAATGGGAGATGAAGAACATAGTACAGTTTTGTACCTACCATAAATGTAGATGTTCGAGGATCTCCATTGCTGCAGTCCAATTTTCCCTCCCTCCTTCCCCCCTTTTCTTTTTAGGTTGGGGTTTGGGTGGTGTTTTTTGCATTCTGACGTCTGAGGCAAGAAAGACTGAGGTTATGGCGTCGGTCATGCGCATTTGTACTGGCACGTACTGACGTCAGTCTCGGGCGCCGATGACCGACGCCGGTTCTAGCCCTTTGGTATTCGGGCCGATTGTGGACAGCGGAATACCCCATATGTCAGGACTGCAGCAATGGAGATCCTCGAACATCTACATTTATGGTAGGTACAAAACTGTACTTTATACATTTATTTTATTAAATTATGGACTTTTGTCTGATTTGATAATTTTTTATAAAGCTTTTGCTGTTTACTACCTCTAGTATGTATTTACACCCTCCTGCACAATTGATTTGAACTGTATATATACTATAGCCCATTTGCTGGCTGTACTTGATGCAACTGAGGTTTTTTCTTCTCTTTTAACATTTACTTGCAAACAGATTATCAGTGACATATATGCACAATTGTGGCATTTTATTACAATTACCAAATAGTGTTGCCTATAAACATTTTAACAATTATGTTTTAATAACAATGATGCTTTAGAAAAATTCAAGCTACTTATCTGGCAATCAGTCTTGTTTATCTTATCTTTCCAGCATTTCCTGTAACTATTCATCTAGTCTAGGAAGGTCAGAGCTCACATTTCGTACTCTGTAAACTATAGTTAATTCTTTTAGCATTTTTCCTTTAATGTGATTGTGATTTGCATAACTATGCATTTATACTACATAAATAGACATTATTTTACAATTACCTTACGTGGATTTCAGTATTTTTTTTATTTAACTATTTAACTGTCCTGCCATTAATTTTACAAAAACTGTTTGAATAATACCATCTGTGATTTTCTTTTTAAAATTCAGAACTTTAACTGTTTGGTGTTACTAAATTGTAAAAAAACAAAATAGATATTAGTTTAACCAACACATTTATATTATTTATATTTGCTGTTGTCTGCCTGTTATTCTTGTGTATTGTAACAGATGTACTCTAGATGAAAAGAACACACATGCACGTCTGTCTTGTATATGTATATCTTTATACAAGCATGTCAGTGTTGTGACTTTAAATCTTTATTCGTATTAACTATTTTTATTTAATTTTTATACACTAGAACAGTTTTGTTTACCTTTTGACTGTGCTAAGAATGGCATTCATATGCTTTACTTTACTGTAGTACTGATAGATGTCTTGCTTTAACTGAATGAAATTAAAACATTTAAAAATGATTTGTCCAGACATCAGATCCTACCATCCTACCATGTATGTTTAACCATTTTCAAAACATAAACATGTTATAAAATATATTTCTTTTGCACAGATTAACTGTGTATGCAGGAAGTTCCCAGTCTGTCAGTTCAGCTAATTTATTTTCTTTATCCTGCAACTGCTGTTGAAGAATTTCCTTATAGTCTGCTTGATATATCTCAGGAGCCTGTTCTGCTGAATCTGAAACTCCTAAGCCCTTTTGAAAAGATGTATGTATAACTTGTCTAAGCTTCCTGAACTCATTGTGTCCGTCTTTTAGAAGTTTACTACATTCCTTTGTAAAAAAATGTACTTGGGGTTTTATCAGTAACTGATTTGACTCGCATGTGGTGACAGGACATAACTGTTTAACATCAGAATGTAATGGAAACACTTTACCCTTAGTTAATTCTTTATCATGAACAGATCTGTCTTTACAGTCTATTTTTTAGCAATATGATGCAGTATTATTTTATGGCATAAACATTTGTCATATTTCACATGGTTTTCTTTGAGATACCAGTCAAATATTGTAATAATTTGCATAATGCCTTACTATCAACCTGCCCTAATAAGGTTTTACATTTACTAATGTGCTGTGTATACCAACATAGCAAGTTTGGTTTACTCCTGCATGAATTATAAATAATATCCATACTGTCTAGTAATATACAAACTGTCTAGGAATACACAAACTATGTATGAATATACAGGCTCTCTTAAGAATATACAAACTGTTTAACATCATCCACACTAAATATGTGACACAGAAAAAAAGTCTTACCAGTTAGCAAGAAAACAGGTGATCAAGCTGTTATTGCAGATGGCTAGAAATTTTTCAGAGTCACTTGAGAAGCTGGTGAAGCACAACAGGCAGCGGACTACTGTGCTAGTGGACATTCACCTTTTCTTGAAGAATTTATGGCACTGCGAATTTTTTGAACTAGTCTCACTCCGGATTGTAGACGTCTAAAAAACTTTACTACTGCAAGCTGCATAAACTGGAATACTTCTGTTTAGGATTTACACATACGTACAAATGTTAGTTACTGCAATTTGAAGTGACCCTCTGCAGGGCTTACCATCACTCCCCCTGTGTTTGAATTGCAGATTGTAGGTTCAAATGCAGGCTAGCTTGCCATTGAAAAAATTACATGGAGCTGCTTACTGCTTGGTGTGATGGATTTGAAGTGTTCTTAAGACACTCAGTCTTGCTGGCTGGATTCTGCTAAAATTCAAAGTCTGGTTATATTTGCATTCACAGTCTGTTGCATACAGAAACTTGCAGAATATACACTGATGAGAGAATATACTTTGCAGCATCAACTTTAGAGAAACAGTAACAAATAACTTTTATAATCAAACTGGACAAACGTTGCAGCTTAAAAGTACTGTTCCAACTTTACTTTTCATATAGTACAGATGATGTGAGAGATATACCATTTACCTTAGGACAAATGAGTCCCTACCATACCTCTAACATAATTGGATTTATACAGCTCTTTATATACACTTTTTAGTCATGCATAAACATATACATTTCCTCTTGATATTCTATTTTGGAGAATTGCTCATCCTGTAGAAACAATACTAAGCTTCCTTGTTTAACAATGTCTTGTAAGAGACCATCTTTTCTGACAGTGTGAACATCCTGTAACAGTGTCCTGTTGTCCATGCAGAAAAATGTTTTTGAGGAAACACATTGTCCTGTATTCTATTTGGATCTTTGTATAAGAACATCTGTTCTTGTGCCAATGCTGATAAGCATATCCTGTTTTCCATGCAGAAAAACATATTTTTGAGAACGCATTGTCACAGTGTCAAACATATCCTGTTGTTTTAGGAAACATATTGTGTCCATCCTGTTGTTTTAGGAAACATATTGTGTCCATCCTGTTGTTTTAGGAAACGTATTGTGTCCATCCTGTTATTTTAGGAAACATATTGTGTCCATTTTTTATATGCAGAAAAACATGTCAGTGTTCTTTAAAAGCAGATTTTGCATTTTTGCTCTTGCATACATCCTGTTTTTAAGTCTGTAAGGGAAAAGTGTCCATTCAGCAGGTTCCTTATTTTCCAAGCCATGGTCATTTAGTATGACTGCTGATCACATATTACTAAACTCTGTTTCTGCATTTAAGCAAGCTTTTTTCTTTCAGCATATTTACAACAGAATTAATTTCAGCCTTATATTCATAATATCTAACAGCTCCCTTAAATTAGGGCCACCTGTTTGGTAACAAGACAGAAGTTCCTAAGAAGATGGGGGAAAAGGCTAAATCTATGCAAACTGTTAGACTTTTTACAAGTACAACCTCCAATATTTAGTAGGCATTGGCCTTCTAAGAATTGGTCCTTTCCTGCCTCTTCTAGACCTTCAGTCCAAGCCCAGATCCAGCAGAGCACCCAGGCTTCAGTCCCAGGGTATGCACAGGACTAACCAGTGGGGGCCTCCACTTCCAAATTTAGGAGTAATAAAAGTCCCCCCTATGGTAAACTGTCTCAATTACTTATTTTTAAAACTTCCATGCCCTTCTCAACTGACTGCCCCTTTGGGGAGGAAAGATTGCACTTCATGCAAAGACCTGGGGACTCATTACCCAGGACATATAGGTTTTAAATAGTGTCCCAAAGATACATATTTCACTTCCACACATCACCAACTCCAAGCGGTTGGCCGGATCTACCTCCAAAGCAGTGGGCAGAGGCCCAAAAGCAAGTACTCTCTCAAGCATAGGGGGCTATTCAGTTGGTACCAGAAGAGAAAAAGGGACAAGGTTTCTACTAGAGATTTTTCCTGGTACCCAGAAAAGACCATTCATGACATCCTATCCTGGACCTGCCTACTCTAAACACCTTTTTGGTGATTCCAAAATTCAAGATGCTGACTCTTCAGTTGCTTCCTATGCTAAGCAAAGATGCCTGGTTGGCAACACTAAATTTAAAGGAAGCATACCTGCACAATCCCAATCCCAATCAGGGAATCTTGCAGAAGATACCTACACTTCAAAGAAGGCTACACGCACTATCAGTTCTCTGCACTGCCCTTTGGCTTATCTACTGCGCTCAGGGTATTCACAAAGTGCCTAGCACCAGTCATTGCATTTTGCAGGCAAATATTCAAATATACCAATACCTGGACAATTGTCTAATTCAGGCAGAAAACCAGGACGTACTTTTGAATCATCTGGCTTTTGTACAGAGGGTGCTAACTTTTCTGGGGTACACCATAAACAAAAAGAAATCGCACCTCGTACCCTGTCAACAAATTATATTCCTGGGAGCAAGCTTGAATACAACTTCCCAGATGGCTTTCCTCATGCCAGAGAAACAAATTCACTTGACAACCTATTTTAAACAAGTGGTCACAAAAACCCTGCTGTGTCTGCAAGGCAAATACTGCAAGCTTTGGGGTTCATGGCCTCCTGCATTCTTCTAATTCCATATGCAAGACTGCATATGAGGAAACTACAATGGTATCTAAAAAGCCTATGGTGTCAACATTCTCAGGATCTAGAAGCAATGATTCCTATCATTCCTTGTCTACGTCTAGAGTTCCTTTGGTGGGCAGATGACTGCCATTTACACTACCCCCTGCCACCCAAACCCTAACAAACGCATCAGACTATGCATGGGGGGGGGGCGCACCTGGCAGGGAAGTGCGTTCAGGGCAAATGGAACCCAATTCAAATGCACCTTCACATCAATCATAAAAAAATGGTAGCTATACAGAATGCTCTGACAGCCTTCAAGAACCATATTCTTACAGGACAATTAACGGTAAAGACGGACAACACCACTTATGTGGCACAGAAACAAGCAGGGGGCTACACATTCTTACCCCCTCTGCAGATCAGTCATGGCATTGTGGAGCACAGCCTTGAGCTACCAAGTGCATCTACAAGCTCATTTCCTGCCAAGAAAACTAAATACACTGGCAGATGGATTAAGCAAAACCCTCATGGACCCACACAAGTGGAAACTGGAACCAAGGATTTTCAACAGGTTAAAAGCAAATGGGTGAGCCCAGATATAGACTTGTTGCTTTCCCCCAGAATTATCGATTGGAAAAATTTTGTGCAAGGACTCCCCACAGACAAGCATAGAAAGTGGAGGCTCTGTCCTTCAGCTGGAAAAACCTATCAGCTTATGCCTTTCCTCCTATGCCTCTGCTCTCCAAAGTACTACTAAAGATCAAACAAGACAGACCAAGGATGATTCTGATTGCACCACTCTGGCCACGCCAACACTGGTACCCCGTCCTGCGCAGTGTCACTATTTGCTTCATGGCACCTGCCTCAGACTCCTACCCTGCTGTCTCAGCAGGAGAACCAGATTCTGCACCCTCAGCTTCAAACACTGAACCTAGCAGCCTGGCTAATTACCTAAGTTCTCCTTTACCATCCCTCAGTAAACCAGTGATGGATGTCATTTTAGAGGCAAGGAGGCCTAGTACTAGAAAATCTTATGCTGAAAAATGGAAAAGATTCTGTGCCTGGAACCAATCCCAAGGGATGAGCACAGCAGTGACCAATTTACTTCAGATTTTTCAATACTTAACTGAGATGCTTCACAAGGGCCTGCCTTTTTCCTCAAAAATTCACGCCTCCGCCATTTCGGCTCATAACACAGAACCTCCCCTCTTCTCTCTCCCACTGCTCAAGCAGTTCCTTGGAGGGGCCAAAATTTTAAGACAACCCAGGAGAGCTCCATCTCCAGCCTGAGACCTTAACTTTGTATTGGAGAAACTCACCCTTTCTCCTTTCGAGCCAGCTGCTACTGCAGATTTAGAATTCCGTTCTTGGAAAACAGCTTCCCTTTTAGCTATCACTTCAGCAAGAAGGGTATCCTGAATTACAGGCCTTTATGGCAGTGGAGCCTTTCATAATCTTTCATGCAGAGAGGGTGTCCCTCAGGACCAATCCCTCTTACATGTCAAAGGTGGTATCCAGCATAGCCTTTAATCAGTCCATTCAGTTGCCTACCTTCTTTCCTAATCCACAGAACAAAGGGAAACGGATACTGCACTCCTTAGATGCGCACAGACAACTTAGATTCTACTTGGACAAGTCAAAGCCTCAAAGGAAATCTGAACTGGTGGCATTTGCTGCAGAGACAGAGGAGAAGGCTATTTCAAAGCGAACTATCTCCGAATGGATAGGCCATTGCATTCATCATGGAAAAACCTATCGCACAGGGGATCAGATTCCACTCAACCAGGGCTGCATCTACATCTACAGCCTTTCTCAGAGGCATACCTACCAGGGACATCCTAGAAACTGATACCTGGAGTTCTGTACATACTTTCACCAAGCATTACCATTTGCCAATTTTCTCTAAATCCAGAGCTGGCTTTGCCACTGCAGTTTTGCAGGGCCTTATATCTGGTCCTAATGCTATCTAAATTCCTCCTCCCATCCTTAGCTTTGGGAATTACCCAAATGTAATGACTGCAACAGTGAATACACTTTAACATCTACATTTATGTTAAGTGTACATAACTGTACTTTAGGTGTTTCTTACATTTTAACACCAACCTAGGACTATTTACAGGTTTTTAAATATTTTTATACGTAATTTGAGTCTGACCACATGGAATCTGGCATCTTCAAGTAATTCTGATTTAGTCTGGCTTTTGGTATCCCACAGTGCAGTGCTCATTTCTAAAAAGTTGCATCATGCCGACCTCTTTCTTCCTAAAGCTCCTGTCACTGCATTGATTTTACATGCATACACTGCTGTCTTTCATTTAGTTTTAAGTAACATTTCATGCCGTTCAATAACTACTTAAAACACACAGTGCAAATGCCACAGAACAGACTTCCAAAGTGCTTTTTACTGCTGCTGCTTTTTGGAATGACTAAACTTGTTTTTTTTGTGTGAAGTCTGAATTGTACTAGTTTGACTCCTCTCCCATCCCTTTTCACAACTACCTTCCCTAGCTGCCAAATTGCCAAGGGTAATTTGAGCTTTTTAACTGGTGTGATTGACAGCTCCCAGCAGAAGACTTGACTGTTACTGTTTCCTTGTCCTAGCCTTTACTTTCTTATGGGGAGGGGAAGGTCTTGGGAGCTGTGACATCGCAGCATGTGTGGGTCTTAAGATGGTCATGATGGTGTTAGTTTGGGGGAGGGAACTGGCCAGAAAACTACCTGTATTCAGTGGCCTTGATGACATCAGTGAATTGGTGACTTTTTCAGGGCAGGATAAGTTTTTAGAATGTGAAACTATCACAGTATGGTAAGGTACTGTCCTAGTGGAGAGTGTCAATTTTAAAATATTATAAATGCTGTTTGTTCATAGCAGGGACAATAAATAGGAAGAAAAAGTACGGAGAACCTGAGCATTTAATAAGAGAATCCTGTTGCCCTTTAAGATCAGTACTACCATATCAGAATGGACAGGCAGTTGAGAAGGCTCCTTCGTTTACAGTAGGGCCAATTACTTCCAATAAAGAGCCCTAACCTTTGGTCTTGCCACAATCCCCCAGGTGTTCAAGTGCATGGCAGTGGTCACAGCTCATCTCAGACTGCAAGGTTTTTGTGTTGCCCTACTTAGATGACTGGCTCATTAATGCCCGTACTAGGTTTCTTCTAGTCCAGACCAGGTATCTGCTCTTTGCTCACTACTGGGCATAGCAGCGACTCTCAAGAAACCGCACTTTTTCCATCACAGAATGGAGACTGCTGATGAGCATACTGTCCACCCTGCACAACCAGGCTCTACAGCTTCTATCCTCTTGTATGCCATTAGCTAGATTGGTCCTTCAGCATTTGTGGTCTGACTGCTTCCATTACCATAGTTCCCTTGGCCGGATATTACTTGAGTTCTTCAGTGGACACTGTCATTTCATATAAACCTATGAGTTTTTGGATTCATTTGACAGTCCTTTATAAGATTTGAGTAGAGTGGTGGATAAAGTCTCCCGAGGTTCCTTGGGGCTGACCATTTTCCCTCGCCACCCAAATGCCACGATGACCACTAATGCTTCCCAACTAGGGTGGGAGACTTTACATGTGAAGGATGGTTCAAGGCACATGGTCTTCCTCTGAAGCCAAATTTCACATTTTTCACCATGTCAACTATGCTGCAATCTTTTTTTCTTATGCCATCAACTCCAAATGCAGCAGTTTCTTCAATATGATCCCTCCAGAGGGAGGAGTGAGAGATGTCCCAACGCCATGTATGGCACCTTACTAATCCCAAAATTCCTACACAGCCCTGCAGATGATAATGGTCATCCTCATTGTCCCCATTCTGACCTTGATGGGTGTGGCTCCCCTTTCTCTGGACTCTATACACCCGCTTTTGATGCTGGATTGAGATCTGGGATATCTGTCACCTGTCTGTCTTGTCTGACCCGCATATTCAAGCCCTCAGGGTTAACTGCTTGATCAGATGTCATTTTCATTCATTCTTCAACTGTGAGGTGTGGATCTGATCTGATTCAACTGGACTGCTGCTGCCATCTCATGAAACAAACTCTCGACTCTTCGATTTACCCACAATTCCCTGGTCACCTAACCCACATCAGATCTTGTGTGCCACCATAGCATTTGGACATAGTTGCTGTAAAATCGTTATTATGACCCCTTTTCAAGCGTTAATCTTTTTTGCTTTGTTATATTTCTAGTTTTTATAAACATTTTTCTCCCCTTATTACTCAAATATTAAATCTTTTTTTGCTAAATTTCCTGTTAGTTACTCTTTAGAGTATTGTAAATTAACATAGTTGGTATTTCTGTCCCTTATAATTCAAATTATCATAGCTTTTTCATCACTGTTAAGTTTTTTTCTTGGTTACTATATCCCCTTTTTTTTGTCAGATAAACCTTCAGGTTTTAAAAAGTCCGTGGCCTGCATCCATACAATCCCCAACTCAGACGTGCATTCTAAGTGTGTGTATTGTTTATCACCTACTCACCTCAATGCAGATTGTGACATCTGCAAAGGGTTCAGTACCAGAGCTTTAAATGATAAAAAAAAATGTTAGGGGTTTGCTGTACTCAAAATCTACTTCTACAGCCTCTGGGACACAAACCCCCCCAAACAAACTGCCAAAAGATTCTGTCTAGAGCGTCTCAGAAAATATCTTAGGAGATGACAATGTCTAGCACTTTGGCTCGGTCTTCAAACCTTCTTCGTAACATGCAAAAAGATTGGATCCAACAATTTCAGATCTGAAATCCAGAACAGATAAACCCCCTCAGACAAGTTGATGTGGAAAGGATGAAGTTCCTCAGGATGAAGATTAAAATGGGAGTTCTCCAAGCAACCACCCAATCAGGTCTAGATATCGTTGCCAGTATTCCCCCCCCTTGTTAGCTCCTCCTCTGATCTAATCTTTGGTTTCAGATCTGTCTGATCTGAAAGTCCTGGAGTCAGTCTTGGACCTGAAGATGTTGGTATCTTTGACAAAGATGGTATCAGAGTGGTTCAGCACGAAGCACTTCAGAGATGGTTGGCACTGAGCCATACCATCTACTCCAGGGTGCTAGATTCGACTCTGAAGTTGTTGGAGCAGTCTCTGTGGCCCTCAGAGCTTCTGAATTGGAAAGCTCAACTCAAACTCCTTCGAGTAGTCTTTGGGGTGAAGGGAGATGAATGTTCATAAGCACCCCATACTGGATCTGTCTGTGTTTTCTCTAAGGCATGCTGCCTTTGAGGTAGTGAAGAGAACTCTCTCTGCTTCCAGGGCTCTGACTTCTCTTCCCTCTTCGGCTCTGACTACCCAGTTCCATTTGCATCCAGAGCCTCCAACTCCAGTGGACAGCCAGCCCAGACCAGTCTCCAGACAAATGGACTGGGTATAGTATTCTCTTTGACACTTTGGAACATCCCACCAAAGAAGCTTCTGGGAGGAGGAAGTGTAAAAGAAGGCACTTAACTCTTCACTGGAGTCTGTCACAGAGGATATTAACTTTGATAAAGGGGAAGGGTCCTCCAAATCACCCAAAGACATCTCATTTGGAGACGTCTTACAGCTCCTGAAACAGAGGTGTGGTTGATCACCCCCGACAACCCTTCCCAAGAGGCATCAGCATTCCTGAAAGCCTTTGACACTGGCCTGTCCACCTCCTAGGTGTCTTTGCCCACTGATGAGAATCTTTTGGAGTAAGGGAGTACCAGTGGATGCCATAGTCATGGTGGCAGCCACCAAATAAGAACTAGAACAATGTTCATCTGTCCAGCCCCCTAACATAGTCGAAGGTGCTGGACAGATTCATCAACCGTGTCTATGCTTCATTGATCTTAGCTCTTTGGCAACTGAATTACTTGGCACATTTTACAAGACTTAAGAAGGATTTGATCAAAGGGCTCTCCAAATCTGTCTGGGACCACATGCTCTGATGCAGAGCACTATGTCCTCACATTTGGCTACTCTCCAGTCCATTTCACGTTCATCCATGAGGCTTATCTTGCATGTGGCTGAAGGCACCTCTCTGGTGGTAGGTTTAGGCATTAGAAGATATGCCTGGATGCGCTTGTTTGATTTCGCAGAACTCTTCAAATCTTTCTTCATCAATGCTACCTTCAACAGAATTAATTTGTTTGGCCCCAAAGTTAGACACCGACTCCAGGTGTGAAAAGGAAGGAAAAACCCTGTCTGTTGTGGAGGTGTCTTTTATGACCCTTCAATGGACATTTTCTAGGAATCAATGAGGTGTACAAAAAATATGGTTCAAAGAATCCCAGGGAGCCTTCCAAGATCTTCAAGTTGACGAGTCCACCAGGAGCAGAGGGAGGAGCTCCAATGGAAGACACAGTCCCTGCGGCAGAGGTGTGCTGCATAACCATGGATCTAGACAGGATGAGTAATCCTATCAGCGCTTCTGAAAGGAGGCCCAACTGTCCTTCTGTAGAGGCAGTCTGGAGCCGTCTATCCCTGCCCCAGGGAACCTGGCTAGAAATTACAACAGATTCCTGGGTGAGAAGGGTAATATTCAGAGGTTATAAAACACCTTTTTCCCATCCACCATTGTTGGTTTCAAACAATTTCCCAGATGTTCTACCCAATCATAGGGATGCAGCAGTGATGGAAATAAAGAAGCTGCTAGAAAAGAGTCATCCAAAAGATCCCCCCCAGACCATCAAGAGTGTAGAAATTGTATGAGTCTTTTTAGTGCCAAAGAGAACAGGGGCCTAAAGACCAATTTTAGATCACTGTGAGCTAACCTGATCAGTTCAATGCACAAAGTTCTGGATGGCCACAGCTCAGTCCATTCTGCCCTGTCTGCACAATGACTACTGGATGTGCTCCATAAATCTTCAGGAAGTGTACCATCACACAAAATGAGCAGATGGCTCATAACTGCTCTGACCAAGCTTTGTCTGATTCAAGCTTGCCTATGTGCTCCAGTTATGGTCTCCTCTGGTAATTTGTCAAGTACAACAAATCTCACCTCAAGCCATCTCAGAAATGGAATTCATCTGTCCTTTGTTCCATATGGTCAGTCAGACAGCTTCTCTCTCAAGGGTTCAAACCGTTCAGTTCCATGTCAAAAAGCTAATTCCAAAACCTTATTTTTTAACTTGCTTGATTCTCCAAGCATTGGGATCTATAGCAGCAACAATCATTGTATCTATGGCAGCAACAATCATTGTACCACTGGCAGGTATCACGAGGATTCTTCATTGGGCATTCACAATTCAATGGTTCCTTCTCCACCAGCCATTATCCAGTTAAGTCAAAATAACAAGCTTTCAGTAATTACATTCTATGCTGGATCCGCTCCAGACAAATGCAAGAAGTCTGTCCCTTTGTTCTCCCATAACCCAAGGCCATAGTAACCATGGATACCTCCCAGATTTGATGGGGTGGCACATGGGAAAGACTGTCCAAGGCACTTGGTCCCCTAAAGAGGCCAACTTTCATAGTGTCCTGGAGATGGGAGCTGTTCTAGTGTTGCAGGCCATTTAAGATGCACCCCTTACTGGGGACTATTGTGATCAAATGAACAATGTCTGTTACGTCAGCAACAAACAAGGGGGAACCAGATCTTGCCCTCTTTGTTGAGAAGCTGTGAGGGTATGGCAATGGGTGGTCTCATCCAATCGTTTTCTGATAATGTACATTCTGTGGAAGTCCATGATTGCAGACAAGTTAAGCAGATCTATCCTAATGCCTCATAAGTGGTCTGTCAACATGAAGGTGTCAGGATTTTCTGTCTGTGGGACCAGCCATGCTGCCATCTCTCTGCATCTCCCTTCAAGTGTAGCAGGTTTTACCCTGATTCCCCCCACTGGAGTCCATGGGAGTGACACTACTGTTTTTGGCCCTCCATTCTCCTGTATGCTCATTTCCCATTCATTTCATTCCCAAATTCCTTCAAAAAGCATCTTGATGGATAAACACAGTTATCCTCATTGCCCCTTACTGGCCTCGTGAGATTTGATTTCCCTTCTTTTGGCCTCATCTTGTACAGGCATAGTTCATCTGGAAATGTCAGGCCTCAAACTGACCACTTGGTTTCTTCAGTTTTGTTTATTGCTAGACAGCCAATGCGTTCCTCTCCTGTCCATGTCATCTCACAAAGCCTCCACTAGAAATGCTTACAAACGTAAAAGGTTTGTTTGAGCACATGAACATAATTCAAATCCTTTTTCGGCACCAGATTTTAACTACAATTATTAATGAAGGTGCTAGCTCAACTGTGAGTACAATCAGCCATTTCTAATTTTAATACATGAGTAAATTCGACTTTAGTGTCTTACAAAATTTGCAATGCCTTTCTCCGAGGAGCGAACCTAGACCTCCATTAAAGGACCCTGCTCCACCTTGGGATTTAAACATGATTTTGCAGACTTTAACTCAACCTCCTTTTCTACCAGCTAAGCGTGAACTACAGTTTTTGACCTGGAAAACTATCTTGGTTGCTATTACATCTGCCAGAAGAGGTCCTGAGTTAGAGCCTGTCATCTAAACCTTACTTGATTTTTCATAAAGATAGAGCATCTTTGCAAACCAATCCTTTTTTACTTAAGGTTGTTAGAATCCAGTATTAATTAGGTCATCAACCTCCCAGTCATCTTTCCAAATTTCTCAAAGGAAAATATATGTAAAAAATTTCAGGAAATCAGAACAATTATTGGTTTCCTACTTGGAACCAAAATTAGGCAAAACAGCTTCTGAAGTGACTTTAGTGAAATGGTAGACTGTATTTACATTGTATACAAAAAGTTGGTTTGCCTTTACCAAAACCACCAAAAGCCTGTTGACCTGAACAAGGACCAAGTTTGAATTTGTGGTGTTTTATAGTAATCTGAAGTTGGCAGCACAGGTGTAATAGGTACTGTACTACTAGGCCCAGTTAATGCTTTGTAGGTGCTGTCAGGAGCTAATAGTCCAAGTACAGAAACACCTGAAATCCTTGCATTTTCAGGAGAGCTGCCATCACTGGCATGCATTTGGTAAACACCCAGGGGCTGTGGTGAGTCCAAAGGGCAGTGCTCTGAATTGAAATCTGTGTGGCTGCAACTTGAGCTAATCCTCATATCTTTATTACGCATTACAAATTGGATCTAGTCTCTAGGAGGAAGAGCAGCCTTTGGCTGTGCTGTGTTCAGGAATGTAATTGGAGTCATCCTAGGATTTAGGTAGCTGGGGACTCTGTCCTGAGGAATGAATAAAAATGACTGCAACAGGGAAGTTACATATACACCATAATCGTCCATCTGTGTTTTCAGTTTTCATTCTTCTTCAACTTCCTTCTCACCAGTCCCCTCCTTGCTTTACTCTTGGAATAATTGAAGGATGCTGCAGGAACTGCTATTCCTTCGAGTCCCAGATTCTGTTGTATCATAATTCTTTACTGCTTTTGTAGGTATAAGGGGCAGCAAATAAGATCTGAGATATGTTGGGTAACTAGGGCATTATGGGTAAATACAGGAGCTTGAGTGTGTGTTCTACAAGCTGGAAGTGGCCAAGTCTGGTCCAAGGATCAGATCCGAACCCAACAGTTGAATGAAAATGGACAAAACCGATGGAACGCTATGGTGAGTACATAACCCCCTTCCCCTACTTGCAATGGTGACTAGTCAGTTCAGGCTTTTTCCCCAGGTTATCCATATTTTCAATTATTCTGAGAGACTATCTTCCAGAGAGTCAGTGGAAAAGATCTTTTTGGACTTCCCAAAGGAATCAAGCTCCCTTTTTGGCTCCTATTCCAGTAGTTCTGGATTTTCTAGCTTATATTTTTCCATGATGGGCCAGTTATTCTATTAAAGTTCAGTTAGTTATTTTTCATGTGGGAGCAAACCAATCTCCCCAAGTGTTCCAGAAACTGTGTAAAACATTTTCGAGAGGTACTTTCCTACTCAAACTACCACTTGTGGATTCTCCCCTGCCTCGCCCTGACTGTTTTGCTCCAAGCTATAACCCAAACACCTTTTGAACCTGCTGCCACTATAGACCTGAAGTTTTTGACCTGGGAACCTTTCTAGTTGCTATTAGCTCAGCCCCGTGTGTGTGTGTCTGAACTGCAAGCTCTGTTGTGTAAGCCTCCATACATCCCTTTATAAGGACAGGGTGTCTTTGCAAGCTAATCTGTCTTTCATACCCAAGGTGTGGGGTACTAGGGCATCTCTTAGCCAGTGCGTCAACCTACTGTTTTTCTTTCCAAATTTTTCAAATAAAGACTATGATTCACATGTTGACTTGCATCAACTATGTTTCTACCTCCATCATACTAAAACATTCAGAATAAACAGACCAGCTTGTTTCGTTTTCCAAAGTTTAGTTAGGTCAAGGTGGTTTGTAAGTGTCCTTGGCTAGAGGGTTAGCTGATTAGTCTTTTTCCTTATATGTGTTAGAAATGCACTCTAGCCAGACATGCCAAGGCTCATTCTTCTAGATCTGTCTCAGCCGCATTTGCTTTTTTTTTTTTTTTTTTTTTTCTCTCAAAGAGCCTCAGTTGATATTTGTGCTCCTGCCACCTGGTCTAACAGTCACACCTTCATTTTTCATAAACTGGATCTGCTATCCAGGAATAGGGCAGCCTTTGGCCCAGCCATCTTCCAAAATATCCTTCCATGAGACAAACTTTAGAGCCAAATAGAGGGGGACTCTGGCCTTTCTATTGAGGAACAGATGAAGGAAACATCAGTTACAAAAGTTTATGCACTTGCCATAATCTGTGTTTTTGTTCTTCATCTCCCCTCCCTCCATTCCCCTTCCATTTCATGGTAGATTACCAGCCATGTACTTCTGGTACAACATATATACGACTTGCCCTTGACCATGGCATTGCACACTTAAAGCTTCAGAACAGTGCTGTACCTCAGGCACCCCCTTTGGTCTGCATTATTTATTTATTTTTCCATTTTGAAACTGGATTTTTTCTTAGTTTGTCATTCTTCTGTAGTACGGGATGTAATAACTTTAACTATATAACCATATTATGTCAATGTGGAGATTTTTTCCCTGAACCTCTGCTGAAAATGGGGTGTTATCCCAATCATACTTTCACAGTAAACAAATGGCAAATTTTCCTTCAGAATTTTCATCCAGATTTGTGTTATGGGGTTGGAGCAAATTCTATCCAAGGTCATATTGGGGGCAGAAGGAAATTATATAGGTAAGAGAAGCCTGAGCTGGGGATCCAAAAGTGTAAGTGACTGATCATGGATCTCATCAAAAACTCTTCTGAGGAAAGACCGTACCGTAACAATAGATCTGTGTTGTCGACACAGATCTATTGTTAGGGTAAGAACATAATATATATTGTCAATTTTTCATTTCGTTCTCACACATGGGATTGGATCCAATCTATCTTATCCGACTCCGCAGTTACTAAGCTTGTGACAACCAAAAAGCTGTTGGACACCTCCCTTACCCACAATGCACTTCTCTCTGTTACCCCAGATCCCGTTTGCCACTTTGCAAAGACGTTTAAACCTTCTGCTCTTGGACATTCAGGTTATATTTTCAAATTTTCTTAGAAAAATCCTTTGCCTTTTCTTCTGTCTTTGGTGTGATTAAAGGGCGAGGTGGAAAAACTAATCTAAACTTTTCCTTCCCTGCAGTAACAGTTTATTAGGTTACTTTCCCTTCCCTCCCTTATACCCTTGGCAGTAACTTCACTGCTATTGTTAGGAACGCAGGAAGGGTAAGACTACTTTCTTTACAAAAAAAAGGGGGGAGGGTTCTGTCTCCTCCCTTTCTTGTAATTTCCTGTTCTCCCGGTTTCTGTCTGTGGAGGTTTGCTACCTTGTGTGTGGTGCTGTTTGTGTGCGTTCTTTACAGTCTTTTAATCTGAAGGAGTTAACTTCACTTTATCTGCAACCTGTGGGTATCGGATCTGGGCCGGCAGCTTTTTTTCTAGCGTCTGTTCCGAGCTCCTCCCCTTACCCATAATGCCCTACCATCTTCTATCTTCCCTCCGATCTCGTTTGCCGCACCAGTAGTGTGCATCATGGTCTCCTTTGCTCTGAGCTTAGGGATAGTAAGTTAAGAATTTTTTTGCTGATATCTAGGTGTGCTTGACTAAGATTTCCCTTCCTCCCCTTCTGTAGTATCGCATTTGGTTGTTGGTGTAAAAAAAAAAAAAAAAAAAATTTGTATAGAGTAGTAGTTAGGCCTTCCCTTCCCCTAATCTGTGTGTGTGTGTATGTGTGTGTTTTTTTTGGAAAGGTAGTGCTTGTACCTTGGAGTGCAGGACTATGGCTGACCAGCCAAGGCCTGTGTTCAAAAAATGTACAGTGCGTGGCCATAAGCTTTCCCCAGCGGATGGTCACACTCTGTGTCATATGCTTAGGAGTGGCACATTTGTCCACTCAATGTGCTGTCTGTTCAGGTTTCAACCCTAGGATCTTTAGGGATCGTAAGGCCAAGCTAGTTGACAAAGGCTTTCTCCCTGCTGCCATGCTGGATTCTGCCTCGGCCTCTGTCGCTAGTGCACCACCTTCCACCCAGACAGGGAGTCAACCTCCCTCTTCGTCTGGCGATGGGTCTTCAAAGGACAGATCTGCAGTCAGCAAGTCTGACAAAGATAAGGAAAAAGAGAAGGAAAAGGACAGGCATCACAAGAGGTCCCCAGACAGGGAGTTCTTTCTCGGCCCTCCATCTAAGACCATGAGGCCTGTTTTTCCACTGCTCCGGTCTCCTCGTTTCTCACTGGAGCCATTGGAACATTCGGACCAGAGACCCTCCCCACCACTGCACAGACAAGCCAGATCCGAGTCGGTGGCCTCTTCGAGGTCGACTCGGAGCCTATCGGACATGGATATGGACAGGATGATGCAGAGATTTATTCAGACCCAAATACAGATGGGAGTCTTGCCAGGTCTCTCTCCCTCTAGAGGGGTGACCTCCATGCCTCTTTTTCCACCCAATCTCTCCTTCCCCGATCCGTGCTTCGGGGCTGTTGGATCCGAGGTTTTTCGGAACTGGTAGCTCGGTGCTGACTGTTCCTCCAACCTCGACTCCGGCTGTTACCTTGAGCTCCTCTGATCCGAGTGACTCTCGGAGCTGTGGACAGGGAGTCGGACCTGGGGTAACGGATTCTTTGGCTCCGACCTTTTCGGATCCGTTCCCTCAGACCTCAGGCTACCCTGTTTTCGGCTCTGGTCCCTGCTTTGGATCTGGGGAGGACTTCTCCCTCTGCCTTCAAAGTAGTGGAGAGGGTTCTCTCCCAAGGATTGAGACCCCAGCCCATCCCCTCTGATACCACCCAGGCCCCCCTGGATTTGGCGACTACTCCCATCATCTTGTCTCAGGGACAGCCTATGCCAGGGGATCCCCAGGTCATTTTCCCAGAGGAAACTCCTACGGCTCACGGATCCCCTTCTGAAAGTCCCACTGAAGAGGAGGCACTTGGACTCCCCCGAGTCCCTCACTACTGACACTGACTTAGATGGAGAAGGTTCCCCCAGGTCACCTCCCGAAGACGTCTCCTTCAGAGAAATTATGGAGATCCGCCAGAGTGGAGGTTTGTCAACCCCAAAACTTTTGGGGATGTCAGTGTTCCTGGAGGCCTTTGGCATGGGCCCATCTACTTCCTGGGTGTCCCCACCAGCAGATCCCTTGGTGGACCTAATCACCACGAGGGCATGGAAGGAGCCCAACACAGTAGAGCCCATCCCCAAACGCCCTGACAAGGTTTTATCTCCCCCTTCTGACAGACAACACTGATCGAAAGGAGCCCCAATTGATGCTATGTTGGTCACAGCGGCCACAAAGAAGGAATTGGCACAGGGAGAGTACCTTAGTCCACCCTCCAGACAGGGAGTCCAGGTCTGTGGATAGGTTTGGGAAGTGCGTGTACTCCTCAGCGACTTTTTCTATTCGTGCGCTGAATTATTTGGCACGTGATTCTGCTTCAGTGAGACCTTGCTTCGGAATTCGCTGAGTCTCCCCCAGAGTCTTTATCGCCGCAGGACAGACAGCTGTTCTTGGCAAAAATGTCTACTCTGAAGTCTGTCTCAAACACATCTATGCGGCTACTTTCCCATGCCATGGAAAAAGCAGCTATGGTAGCTGGGACAGGCATAGCCATGAGGCGTCATGCCTGGCTCAGATTGTGTCAGTGCGCGGACCCTTTCAAGGCGTCGTTTATCAACGCTCCCTACGATGGTTTTTCCCTCTTTGGAAAGAGTACGTGACACTTGTCCAGAGCAAAAAGGACGGGAAGACTGTCTGCCGTCGGAGTCCGCTTCTCTAATTCTCAGTGGTCCTTCTCTAGGAATCGGAGGACAGAAGAAGATGTGGTTCTGAAAATCTCAGTTTTCCTGGGATTCTCAGGACAGCTATTCCCCCAGAGGCAGAGGGGGGGACAGGATCAACGCTGACCCAGAGGTAGAGGGGGTCCCAGGAATTTCGGGTCTAGGGAACCCTTTTCTGATAGACCCGGTCAGCAGCCCTGAGGGGTTGCCTGACTGTCCTACTCTGGTCAGCAGCCATGAGGGGTTGCCTGACTGTCCTACTCTGGAGGCAATCGGGGGACGGTTGTCCTTACACCCAGCAGCATGGGAGTCCATTACGACAGATCGCTGGGTTCTTCAGATAATTTCTAGAGGTTACTCTATTCCCTTCATTGCCCCTCCAAATATTACAAAACACCTCCCGGATATTCCACGCGCTCACAGGGAGACCGCAGCTATAGAAGTTTCAAAGCTGCTTCTCAAACGAACCATCGAAAAGGTCCCCGATCAGTCCGGATTAGACGTCTACTCAAGGTTCTTTTTGGTGCCAAAAAAGATGGGGGACCTCAGGACCATTCTAGACCTGTCAACATTAAACCTGTTGGTAGCCAAAAAATTCCGGATGGTCACCCAGTCATTTTCAGTTCAGAGCCCCTACCCTTTGGTCTCACCACAGCCTCCAGGGTGTTCACCAAGGTAATGGCAGTTGTAGTGGCTCACCTGAGGCTTCAGGGTATTCACGTGTTTCCATATCTGGACGACTGGCTCTTCGCTGTGCCCAACGAGCATCACTTGTCTGGCTCGAGATTATTTCATTCGGTTAGCAGACCTACTGGGAATTGCAGTCAATGTTCACAAATCCTATTTGCAACCAGTACAAGTTCTAGACTTTATTGGGGCACGGTTAGACACTTTGCAGATGAAGATATTCCTAACTCCAGACAGGGTTCTACATCTCAGGTGTCACATCACTCAGATAGTGAACTAAGTCTTCAAAGGCAGGCGAGGTTCTTCGGGTTTTGGGCTCCATGGCTACCGCCATATCTATTTTCCCTTATGCGTGCCTTCACATGTGGGTTCTTCAATCGGCTCTGGCTCTCCAGTTATCTTGGCTAGACCTGCCCATGGAATTTCCGATCAAGATCAGTCACGTCTGCAGGACGCCTCTTCTTTGGTGGTTAACTTCACCGGAGATATCAAAAGGATGCCCCTTTGCGTCTCCCCCAGTCCAAACCACAGTGACCAAGGACGCCTCCCAACTCTGGTGGGGGGAACACTGTTTGGGAAGGACAGTCCAAGGCACGTGGTCCCAGACAAAGACAAATTTGCACATCAATGTTCTAGAGATGAGGGCAGTGCTTTTAGCATTGGAAGCCTTTCACACAGTCCTCCCTCTCGGATTGATTGCAATTCAGTCAGACAACATGTCGGTCGTCTGGTATATCAACAAGCAGGGGGGAACCAGATCCTACCCCCTATGTTGCGAGGCCATGAGAGTGTGGGAATGGGCTATTTCCACCGGTCGGTTTCTAATAGCAATGCACATCCGGGGCGCTCCAACATTTTAGCAGACAGATTGAGTCGGGCCATTCTGATGCCTTACGAGTGGTCTCTGAAATGGTCAGTAGTGGAGGAGATTTTCCTTGCATGGGGTCAGCCTTGCTGCAATCTCTTCGCATCTCCTTCCAGCGCAAAGTGCAGCGAGTTCTTTGCTCTTTTCCCTCACCAGGGGAAGTCCCCAGAGACTCTCTAGTCCATGCTTGCCCCCCCCCCCCGGGCTTCTGTATGCTTATCCACCTTTACATCATTCTGAAGTTTCTTCAGAAAGCTTGCCGACTATGGTGCAAAGTGATCCTCATTGTCCTGTTCTGGCCTCGCCAGGTTTGGTTCCCATTCCTTTGGTCTCATCTCTTAGCTCCCCCCATAGGTTCTGGATCCTTGCCCGGATCTAATTTCCCATCCGTCTGGGACATGTCCACCCGATCTGGGCAGTCTCAACCTAACAGCTTGGTTGCTCCAGTTCCGTTAATTGCCAGGACTCCCACTCTTTCATCCCAGGTAAAATCCATTCTGGTGGTCTCTCTCTTAAAGACTCCACTAGGAAACTTTATTGCAGTAAATGGAATCACTTTTCCATTTGGGCCTCAGAGAAAAATAGATCCCTTTACAGCCCCTGTTCCAGCAGTGTTGAACTTCCTCTCTGGTATCTTTCAGCAAGGAGCTAGTTCCTCTACAGTGAAAGTACAATTGGCAGCCATTTCCAGTTTTTATGTTGGTGAAGACAACATGGCCTTAGCCTCCTCTAGGCTGTGTAAGGCTTTTCTTAAAGGTACTTATCTGTTACAGCCCCCTGTCAAGGATTCTGTACCTCCTTGGGACCTTACTTTTGTTTTACAGGCATTGGTGGCTTCTCCTTTCGAACCTGCAGCTTCCGTGGACTTAAAATTTTTGTCCTGGAAGACAGCTTTCCTAGTCGCCATCACATCGGCTAGGAGAGTTTGAGCTTCAACCGCAGTCTGCCGTGTTTGGTCTTCCATAAGAATAGGGTCTCCCTCCATACTAACCCTTCCTTCTTACCTAAAGTGGCATCTGAAGCAAACCTAAACCAGTCCATTAATCTGCCCGTTTTCTTTCCCAACTTCCAAAATAAAGGTGAATACAAACTTCATTTGTTAGATGTTCATACAACTTTGTTTTTATCTTCACAGAACGAAGTCTTTCCGCAAGACTGACCAATTGTTTCTTTTTCCAAAGCATTTATGGGAAAAGCTATTTCTAAAGTTTCTTTAGCCAGATGGATCACTCTTTGCATTTCACATGCCTACAAAGCAAAAGGTTTATCTCCTCCTGGTATAGTTAAGGCTCACTCTACCAGGTCCATGGCGACTGCTGCTGCCTTTTGGTCCAGAGTACCTTTGGACGATATTTGTGCGGCAGCGACACGGGTCAATTCACATATCTTCATTTCCCATTACAAACTGGATCTGATTTCGAGGGGTAGAGCATCCTTTGGCTCTGCAGTGCTCAGGAATATCCTTCCATAAGGGCCTCCCAGGATCGGAGTAGCTGGAGACTCTGTCCCACAGGTTGCAGATAAAATGAGGTTAACTACTTCAGATAAAGAAGTTATGTAGTCACCATAACATTCCATCTAAGTAGTTATACTTCATTTTTCTGCAGCATTCCCTCCCTCCCCCGGACCTTATCCTGTTTTTAGGTTTGGTTTATTGGGTTGAGTTGCATATATATCGTTAGTTGCAGCAAACTCTATCTGAGGGGAGAAGGTAGGGCATTATGGGTAAGGGGAGGAGCTCGGAGCTTGGAGCAGATGCTAGGAAAAAAGTTGCCGGCTCAGATCCGATACAGATCTGTATACCCACAGGTTGCAGAAAAATGAAGTATAACTACTCAGATGGAACGTTATGGTGAGTACATAACTTTTTTTACCAATGGCTGAGAAACAGGATAAGCCCATGGGCTTTAAAAAAAATGTACAAAGTGCAGTCACAAAATTCTGTACAGTGACTCGCACACCTTGTCTACTGGTCGCGGCCCCCCCCCCCCACCACCACCATCTGCAGGAAGACTGTGCTATTTGCCACACTTAACCACCGGGCCCTGGTTGGAAGGAAAAATACTTATTTTGAGGGGCATGTTACCTTCATCTTTTGATGAGGCCATTTCTGGTAATGGCAGTCAATCTGCGCTGAAATCTAAATCTGCTCAGTCAAGCTCTGCTTCTTCCTCCAAGAGTTCAGACAGAGAAAGAGACCTTAGTTGCCTCCAACAGATTCCTCAGAGTCGAGACTAAAAACTTCCAAATCTGATGCAGTAACTTGATTGGAGCCTTCAGCGCCGAGCACTTGTTTCTCAGATCCAGCTTCTTCAGCTCAGTGTCTCTCGGGTAATGGTAGATCAGAGCCATTGCAGTCAGATCCAACCTCCAGCCCTTTTAAAGCCCATTCCCCCCTGCCAAGGACTCTGTATTCCCCATCTGTAGATCCTGTACCTTTTTCTTAACAAGCCAAAGTCTCTTTCAGCATCCTCTTCTACAAGAAGCCTTATGGAAGAAGACCTGGAAGGCATGGTCTAGAGGATTTTGAGTGCAGAGCATTACTAAATCCCCCTCTGTTTCAATCCATATGGAGGAAAAATGCCCAAGTCTCTACCATTAATCCAATAAAGAGCACCAGGATAGCAGTTTCCACCAGCACACCGTTTATTAAAGTATAAAACATGTCACCAGCCACAAAAGCACATTAATGCCGACATGAATAATATGATCTGAAGTAGTTGACTTTTGGTCCTCAACCTGTGGGTATTTGGATCTGGGGAGAGCGGCTCCATTGCTTTTCTCTCAGGGTGTCCACTCTCCATCGGCCTTCGTGGTTGAGAGGGTTCTCTCGAGTGGGTCGAGGCCTCTATCTACTCTCCGGAATCCGCCCAGACTCCTTCGGCTCTGGGTATGGCTCTGACCATCCTGTCCTTTCAGGGACAGCCCATGCTTGACATGCCCCAGGGAGCACTCATTAGGACGCCAACCCCTGTTTGCAAGTTCCCTGCAGAGAGCCCCACTGAGGAGGTACCTCGCAAACACGTGCAAAAAGAGGCACCTGAACTCCTCATAGTCCCTCACTGAAGACAGACTTGGAGTAAGGGGAAGGCTCCCCCAGATCACCCCCCCCCCGACAATGTCTCCTTTGGAGGCAAAATGGAACTCCTTCGCCGGAGGGGGGGGGGTTGCTCCACCCCTAAGCCAACCTCTGACTAGTCTGTGTTCTTGGAGGCTTTTCAGCATGGGTCCATCTACCTCCTTGGGTGTCCCCTCCCTCGGATCCATTAGTGGACCTCATTACAATGCGAGCATGGAAGGAACTGGACACCGTGGAGCCTATTTCAAAGCATCCTGATATAATTTTGAAGTCAACCCTCTGATAAGACCAGCTGGAGTAAGGGATCCCTGGTAGACACTGCCAAGAAAGAATTGGCTCAGGAGAGTTCTACAGTTCATCCTCAAGACAGAGAGTCCAGGACGAAGGATTATCTGAGAAAAGCGGGTTTACGCTTCAGCTACCTTTTCTATAAGGGTGCTGAATTATTTGACCCACTTCATCCAACTGTAGCGTCACTTGGTCAAGAAGGTGGCCGAGTCGCCCATGGAGTCCATGTTGCCGGTGTATAAGCAAGCATTCTCCACGTGAATGGCCACTCTCAAATCTGTTTTTAACACATCCATGCGCCTCCTTTTGCATGCCACTGTCTGTTTACGGAACCCTTCAGGGCGTCGTTTGGTAATGCCTCTTATGAAGGTTTTCTATTTGAGAAGACAGTATTTGCCACACTGGTCCAGAGTGTGGAGGACGGGAAGATGCTGGCTGCTGTCGGGATCCACTTCTCTACCCCTCAAAGATCCTTCCCAAGGAATCAGCGAGGGCAAAAGAAGATAGGTTCTGAAAGTCTCAATACTCCTGGGACACTCGGGACTCCTCTTCCCCCAGAGGCAGAGGGGGTTACGATAGACGCCGGGCCAGCGGCAGAAGGTGTCAGAGGAATTTTGGATCTCTAGAACCTTTCTCAGACATGCCTGTGCAGCAGCCTTGAGTGGTTGCCTGACTGCTCATCTCTGGAAGCAGTCAGGGGTAGTCTTGTTGTATCTAACAGTGTGGGAGTCCGTGTCAACAGACTGTTGGGTGCTACATCCTGAGGTTATACCATACCTTTTATACTACCACCTATTTCCCCAAAACACCTCCCAGATGTTCCACCTGCACAAAAGGGGGTTATAGCATTTGAAATAGAAAAGCTGCTAAAGAAGCAAGTCATCCAGCCCGTCCCCCCAGATCAATCCGGATCGGGCATTTATTTCAGGTTCTTTTTAGTGCCAAAAAAGACGGGGGGAACTAAGACCCATCTTGGATCTTTCCACCTTGAACCTGAATGTTGCCAAAGAAAAGTTCCGGTTGGTCACTGCAATCCATCCTGCCCTATGTGCAGAAGAACGATTGGATGTGCTCGATAGACCTCCAGGACACATACTATCTCATATAAAGATGCACAGATGTGCCAGGAGGTTTCTTTGCTTCCGGCTAGGAGCCAGTCATCAGTTCCGAGCCCTCCTGTTTGGTCTCGCCACAGTCCCCAGGGTTTTCAAGGGTCATGGCAGTTGTAGCGGCTCACCTGAGACTTCAGGGTATGCATGTCTTCCCATTCCTGGACAATTGGCTCCCTAATGCCCCCACCAAGCACCTACCTTTGTCAAGCCAGAGACCATTTCCTGAGGCTAACCAGTCAATTGTTGGTCAGTCAACACAAATCTATGAACCTGCTTCAGATTCTAGAGTTCATCTGTGTGAGATTAGATACCATTAAGATGGTCTTCCTCACCCTGGAGAGAGTTTGTAGCTTACATCCCCACGTGTCTCTTATTATTCAGCCTAATCTTCCCTCTGCAGAGGCAGTCTTGCGAGCTCTTGGTTGTATGGCAGCCACCATCACGCTTCTCCCTTGTGCCAGTCTTCACATGCAGGTACTTCAGTGGACATTAGCAGTCCAATGGTCCCTCTTAGACCTGCCTTTAGCTCATCCAATACATATAAGCAGGACTTGCAGGGAATCTCTCCTCTAGTGGATGCACTCTTCCAACATAGTTGAGGGACGCCCCTTTATTGCAACCCCTGCCCAAGCCATTGTGACCATGGACGCTTCCCAGCTAGGGTGGGGGAGGGCATTGTTTGGTAAGGACAGTCCAAGGCACATGGTCCCCAAACAAGATCAAGTTGCATATAAATGTCCTAGAGATGAGGGTAGTCCTTTTAGCGTTGCTGGCCCTTCGTGCCTTTCTCCCTCTGGGATCTATTGCAATACAGTCAGACATGTCTGTAGTCTGGTACATCAACAAGCAAGGAGGAAACAGATCTTACCCCCTTTTTCATGAGGCCATGAGTGCGTGGGAATGGGCTATCTCCACCAACCGGTTTCGGATAGCAACGCACATTCTGGGACGGTCCAACATACTAGCAAACTGAGTAGGACTATTCTGATATCTTTCTGTAGCGGATCAGATGGGGTTGGCCTTGCTCATAGGTTCATAGATTAGTACTAAGCTAACTGCCCTTGTGAGCCATTTTAAGCCTATCCAATTATTTCTTGTGAGACTCAAATCCTGCACCTTGTGTTTGTAAGGCAAACGCCTTAACCATTAGGCCACCCTGCTGCAATCTCTTCGCATCTCCTTCTAACACAAAGTGTAGTGAGTTCTTCGCTCTGATCCCGCTGCAGGGGGAAACCTCCAGGGACGCTATTTTCCACGTTTGGCCTCCCGGACTTCTCTATGCTTACCCTTAGTTTACCTCTTGTACTGAAATTTCTTTAGAAGGCCCGCAGATTGGGGAGCAGTGATACTCATTGCCCCATTCTGGCCTCAAGTCTGGTTTCCTTTCCTTTGGTCTCATCTTCTAGCTCCGCCATGGATCCTGGATCCAATACTGGATCTTATCTCTCTTCTCTGGAAGGTTCCTCATCCAAACTTAGTCTGAAGCTCACTGCTTGGCTGCTCCAGTTCCATTGATAGCTAGGACTCCTGGCTTATCCTCACTGGTCAAGACTATTCTGATGGTGGCTCATAAATCGTCCACCAGGGAACTTTACCATAGCAAATGACATTTCTCTATTTGGGCCTCTCAAAGGGACTTGGATCCTTTCACAGCTCCGGTCCCAGCGGTATTGGAGTTTTTGGCGAGTGTATTTCATCAGGGAGCTAGCTCTTTTACTGTAAAAGTACAACTGGCTGCCATTTCCAACTTTCATACTGGGGAAAATATGGTTTTGTTAGCCTCTTCTAGACTGTGTAAATCCTTTTATTAAGGGTGCTTTTCTTTTAAGACTCCCGGTGAAGGATCCTATTCCTCCTTGGGACCTCACTTTTGTCTTGTAGGCTCTGGTTTCTTCACCTTTCGAGCCCACACCATCTGGACCTTCAATTTTTATCAAGGAAACCGGCCTTCCTAGTGGCTATCACCTCGGATAGGAGGGTATCAGAACTTCAAGCATTATCTATCAAAGCTCCGTATTTGGTCTTCCATAAGGACAGGGTGTCTCTGTACCAGTCCTTCCTTTCTTCCAAAGGTTGCTTCTGAAAACAGTATTAACCAGACAATCAACTTTCCTGTTTTCTTTCCAAATTTTAGAACAGGGGTGAATACAAATTACATTTGTTGGATGTACATAGACAATTGAGGTTCTACCTGCACAGAACTAAGGCTTTTCGCAAGTCTGATCAGTTATTTGTTTCATTCTAGGCAAACCAATCTCCAAAGTGACTATTGCTCAATGGATTGCTTAGTGTATCCTTAAGGTTTACTCAGACAAAGGTATTTCTCCTCCGGGTCACGTGAAAGCACATTCCACCAGGTCCATGGCTACTTCTGCAGCTTTTTGGTCCAGGGTGTCTCTGGATGATTGTTTTGCGGCTATTTGGTCCTCATGTCACACCTTTATTTCACATTACAAACTAGACATGGTATCTAGAGGTAGAGCATCAACTGGCTCTGCTGTGCTCTGGAATATCCTTCCATGAGGGCCACCAAATGTTTGGTAGCTGGTAACTTTGTCCCACAAGTTGATGACCAAATAAAGTCAACTACTTCAGATAAAGAAGTTATGTACTCGCCATAACATTCCATCCGAGTAGTTGTACTTCATCTGTATTCAACTGTCCTTCCCCTGGACCTTATCTGTATTTGTGTTAATCTGGTTTGTAGGAGAAGGCGCCTCAGTGGTGGTTCTGTTCATGCTTGTTAGGTTGGTGAATAACTTGTTTTGGTAAGGTCTTATTAGGTCATGCTTGTGTTAGGGTGCAGCAAACTTGATCTGAAGGAAAGAGATGGAGGGGTATTATGGGTAAGGAGAGGAGCTTGGAGCTCTGATCAGAAGCTCGAAGTGGCTGTCTCATATCCGATCCAAATGCCCACAGGTTGAAGACACATGAAGTACAACTACTGAGTACATAACTTTTTTCATCAGTGGTATCAGACTTCATCAGACAGTGTAAACCAGAAATAACATTTGCCAATGAACCCTGAATTAATTAATTGGCTAATTAAACCAAATGCAGAAACAGTTTGTACCAATGAGTATCCTTAAAAACCAGAATGTATTTAAAAACTATTCATAAAACTGTACTAAAACCCTATTAAAATGTACTTCATTGTTATAAACACACACACACGAATATGTAAATATAAATAAAAATATGAATGAATAAATATGAAAACTGGTTACTTGTCTGTTAAACGCATGAGAAATCTTGTACTTAGAGCCATTTATCTTTTTTTTTTTATCTAGTGTTAAACATAAATCATGAAGAGGCATTGCACAGTAAAAAATCTTATTGTGTTAAACCTCATAAAAACACAGGTGTATGTTTTAAACATGCATATTCACTTATAACCTAGCAAATCTCAGCTTTAAAACTGGAGCAAGGGAGACTATAGTGTTTAAACCTGGCCATCTGTTAGCTGCTAAAATTAATTGTCAGTATACCTCTGTATATTCCAACTGGGTCTCCCATGGACCATCCCTAACATCTAAACTAAAGGGACATCTTCCAATACAAAAAATGTAAAACTTGCATGTTGACATGCAATGTATGCTTATAAAGTGCATTCCTTGGGTTTTCTTTTCTTATGCCATAGATGTGCTTGTAAAGCCTTTTCCTAAGATTCCGTTTGGTTTTACCCACGTAGAATGCCTCACATTTCCCACACATTGCTATGTATAATATACCTTTAGTGTCATAATGTGATTTTTGCTACAATATGTTTAGCCCCACTGCTCATATATATATTCCTTTTGTTGGTAATAAATGGACATTGCTGACATTTAAAAGTGCTTGCCTTACTTTTCTGCTCACACCGCTTTGATTCTTCTCTAAAATATGTCCTTAATACTGCACCATTTCCTAAATATATATTTAAACGGTTTATCAAAAATAGAACCTAAATCCGAAAACCTAGCAAATCTGTCTCATTCTTTAGTGAAAATCCCTTTTAATGACTTGAGTTATTCCCATTGCAGTCCAGGATGAAAGCATTCTCATATTCTGTACTTTTTACCTCCATTTTTAACAACTCCAGGGTTGTCACCAACACCTAAAATAGGGGCAAACTGGTCCTTTCTTCCGCTCAACACGTCATTGTGTATTTCAACAATGAGGTACTCTGGATACCCCCTTTCCAAAAACATAGTTTTCAATAAACTGCTTTCACTTAAATTATCGTCTAAGGTCATCCTGCTCCCACGCACAAATTGACCCTTTATTGTGCTTTTCTTTTGGGAATGGGTGTGTACTAGAAAAATGTTGGTATGAATTTGAGTATGTATCCTTCCCGTGCACCTTCAAGACAAAACCATTATCTTTCTTCTGAATTGTGACATCTAAATTAATTCTATTATGCTCGGTGCTCTTCAATTTTAATAATTTTTTTTTTTTTTTAGCCAGGGAGCTCCGAGCCGTAGCAAACCTGGTGGACCATGGGCGTTAGACTCCCAGACATTTGGAGTAGTCTCTGCACCTTTGGGCTTCTGCGCAGGTGAGCTCGATGCAGACTTTGACCCCAAGCAAGCTGTTTTTACTGGGGAGGTCTCTGTCCTGCAGGCATGCCTTGTCAAAGCCCCTCTCCACTCAGGAACAGTCAGCCTTTGGGGCTCTGGAGAGGGCTATAGCTGCCTCTCAACTAGGAAGTCACCCCCCTCCCCTTGGATCCTCAGGCCCAGCCATTTCACCTGTGCACACCTTCTGACCAGGACATTCTTCAGAGACAGCAGGCCCTTAGGCCCCAGGATGACTGTCAGGGTACCCCTGCCTTTTCTGATACCTCTCCAGAGTATCCTACTGATGAGGTTCCTCGGAAGAGAACCTGCAGGAGGAAGCATTTGGATTTCACTCAGGAGTCTACCATGGAAGACACCGACATTGATGAGGTAGAAGGATCTCCATGATCACCTCCTGAGGATGTTTCTTTTTGGGACATCTTGGATATTTTAAAACTGAGGTGTGGCTGGCAGGCCTGTAGTCCTCCTCCTGAGGAGTCTGTGTACTTGGCGGCATTTGAATCCTGACTTTCTACCTCCTGGTTGACTCCACCTTGCTGGCAAGTTCCTAGAATTGATCTCAACAGGCATGGAAGAGCCCCAGATTCCATTGAGCCAACCCCCCCCCCCTAAGGAATCCAGGACAATGGATAGATGTGGGAAGAGAGTTTTCAGCAATCTTTGCCTTACGATCGCTGAATTATTACCTTTCCTACTTCAGGTTACCAAGGGATCTGATCAAGGAGCTATTGAATACCCTTGAGAGAGCTGTAGCTGAGGGAGGATGAGAAAAGATTGCTTCCCAGCTGGTAACCCTACATTCTGTAGCTAACTTTTCTATGAGGCTCCTTGAAGGAATGAGTAGAATGGTGGGATCCAGGATATCTGAGGAGGCATTCCTGGATGTGCTTGTGTGACTTTGTGGAGCCTTAAGTCTTCATTTGTTAATGCTCCATTTGATGGCATGTCTTTTTTTCAGTCCCAAGGTCAGATACATTATCCAGGTGCGAAAAGTTTAAGACCCCTTCTGCTGTAGGCTTATATTTTCCCACTTCTCAGAGACCTTACCCTAAAGGTCAGAGAAGTGGTGGTAAAATGTGGGTGTTAAGTAGTCCAATCTCTCCTACATTCTTACCCGTGGGTTCGGAGCTGAATGTCTGCTCCGACTCTGCCATACTTTTAGCTCAAAGTCTTTCTATTGGCTGGGCTAAGATGGTATCCCATGCTGCACTGCTCTCTATCCCCAGATCTCATTTGCTGCTCGTGTAGCTCGGACGTGGTCTCGCTCTTGGCTGTGGCTAAGTACCTTTTCTTTATAACAAGTTTTTTCCAAAAAAAGCTATTTTCATAGCTATTTGTGCGTTTCTTGACTGTGTTGTGATAGTTTTTTTTCTTATAGCGTGTTCTTGTGGTATCCCACTAGCCGTTTCCAACGGGCTAGGTCCATTGCAGTTAGAGGAACTAGTCTGTCCCCTTGCTTTCCTTGTGTGCTAACTTTTTCCCTTGGGCTAAAACCGTTTAAATTAGAGGAATTAGTCCCCCCCCCCCCTCGTACTTGTGTCTAAGGACCGTTTTAGTTGGAGGTCATTGTGGTGTACTGTTTTTGTCCTGTTCCCGCGCTTGTGGCTGTTTGACCGTTGGTCTAGTTTTGAGTTAGTTACTTGGTGTTTGTGGTAACTATGTCTAAAGATACTAAGGAGCATAAGCCCCCTGGTTTTAAGAAGTGCTCCAAGTGCAGTTATAAGATGTCCATCACTGATGGACACTGTACTGTCTGGGAGCGATTCACCTCCAGGAATAGTGTAGTTTTTGTCATGCCTTTAGCCCGCGTGTTCTTCAGGAAAGGAAGAACAAATTGATTTTGAAAGGACTTCTGAAATCTTCCTTCGAGGAGGGTTTGAAGAGTGCTTCCAGCTTTAAGGCTTCTCCATCAAAAGCTAAATCTTCCAAGGCTAAAAAGCGATCCCCGGCTCCATCAGTATCCTTGGAGCCGCCGGAGAAAACAGCAAAATCTTCAGTGACATCCTCAGCTCCATTGCCCTCTGGGCCACAGGAAGTGTCAGTGGTTATGGGACCTGCTTCGTCTCCAATTTTCTTGGAGCCTGTTCGGAGTTGGTAGCCTAGCATTAGGCCGGTATCTCCTCCTCGCAGGTCTACTTCAGAGAGGAAGTCCCTATCCTCCAGGACCTTATCGGATGTGGACGTCTATAGAGTGGTGCAGGGACTTCTTCAGTCACCGGTACTGGCAAAATTGTTTTCGGCTCCAACCCAGTCGGCTCCGTAGCCGGTCCCTCAACCTACATTGATGCTTCCTCCAAGCGTATCTCAGCTTTCGGAGCCGGAGTGCTCAGCTCCATGTGATGTCCTTAGGTCGGTTCCGACAGCCCCTCCTGGCTTATCGTTTCTGACGTCTGCTCTGACCCCGTCGGCGTTGTCCACGGAGTTCAGGATCAGGATTCATTGCTCTGACCCGAGGGAGAGGCTTCGGGACATTTCTCAGCTCCTAGCATCCCTCTCGGTGCTTTGGCGCGGGAAGCCTGACTCCTGTCTCTGCTTTGGTGGCTGGTCAATCTTCAGATACAGGAGGACCAGCTTTCGAGGCCATGTGGAGTGTGCTGGACAGGTAGTCAGCGGCATTATACGGTTCGGTCACTCTGTCCCCTACACCACTGCTGCAGGTCTCTGATTGCTATCTATCTCTGGACAACGGAGCTCCAAGGCCCCAGGGTATCTCTATGAGTGGTCCCCATATTTCTGAGGGCCCCTCAGAGTTTTTGCCTGTGGAGCCACCCAGAAAAAGAATGTGCAAGAGGAGGCGCATAGATTCCCAAGATGAGTCTCTCACGTCAGACACCAACCTCGAGGAATCAGAGGGGGGGTCCCCTAAGTCATCCTCTGAGGATGCTTTTCTCTGACATCCTAAAGATTTTGAAGCAAAGAGGTGACTGGCCATCCAAAGCCCCTTCCGAAGAGGAGTCTGTGTTCCTGAAGGCCTTTGGTGCTCAGCCCTCCACCTCCTGGGTGTCTCCACCCTTTGAGCTTCTGGATCTGGTTGGTCGAAGGGTGTGGGAAACCCCTGACTCTGTGGAACCAGTCCCCAGGAGACCCAATAAATTTTTGTCTACCCCTCCTGATAAGGAATTTCTATCCAAGGGAGTCCCTGTGGATGCCATGGTGGTGGCAGCTGCTATCCAGAAGGAATTAGCTGATTCTTCTTCCGCCGTCCATCCCCCTAACAAGGAGTCTAGGGCTATGGACCGGTACGGGAAGCGTACATCTTTTTCAGCGGCCTTTACTTTGAGGTCACTGAATTACTTATCACACTTTACACGGCTCCAGAGAGATCTCCTAAAGGAGCTTGGAGATGACTCTAACGGGTAACGTTTATAAGGCGGTGGCTCAGAAGGTCAACACTCTGTCTACCCTCAATTCTATTGCAAACTCCTCCATGAGGCTGATCTCCCGCGCAGCCAAGGGAGCAAGTAGGGCAGCAAGTTCAGGAGTCGCTCTTAGCAGACAGGCCTGGATGCGCCTTTGTCATTTTGCAGAGGCCTTCAGGTCTTCATTCACCAATGCCCCTTTGGTTCCTCTTTGTTCGGAACCAAGGTGAAAGACGCACACTAGGTGCAAGCAAGAGGGAAAAACTGTCTGCCGTAGGAGTCCGTTTTTCCCTTCCCTCTAGGCCTTATCCCAAGGCCCAGAGGGGTGGAAAGATGTGGTTCAAGAAATCAGAGATTTTTTCCCAGTGCACAAGGTGAGCCCCCCTCCAGAGGCAGGGGAGGGGGTGGTTATTCAGGTAGATGCCGCCATAGGGACAGAGGAGGCCCTCACAACTCGGGAGACCACGATTCCTTTTGCGGTTCTCCCTACTGCCGCTCCTGATGGGAGGCCTGACTGTGCGTTTCCAGAGCCAGTAGGGGGTTGAATCCCGTTATACCCGGAGGCCTGGCAAGATATCACCCAGGACCAATAGGTTCTACGAATAATTTCCAGAGGATATGTTATTCCCTTCTTGTCAAATCACCCTCCAATCAAGAAAATCCCGGATGTTCCACACAGTCAAAGGGATTCCGCAGCTTCAGAAGTTTCAAAGCTGCCAGAAAAAGGAGCCATCCAAAATGTCCCCTCAGACCAGATTGGATTAGGGACTTACTCCAGATTCTCTTTGGTGCCGAAAAGGACAGAGGACCAGAGACTCATTTTGGATCTCGGCCGATTGAACACCCATTTGCAAAAGTCAGAGTTCCGAATGGTCACGTTGCAGTCTATTCTCCCATTGTTGGGAAAAGTGTGGATGTGCTCCATCGACCTCAAGGATGCTTACTACACATAAAGATGGACAGGGCATCCAGAAGTCACCTAAGCTTCTGGCTAGGAGCCTGTTACTTTCAGTTTCGAGCCCTGCCCTTTGGTCTTACCACACCCCCTAGGGTGTTTACCAAATGCATGGCAGTGGTGACTGCTAACTTGAGACGTCAGGGATTCCAAGTGTTTCCATACCTAGACGACTGGCTCCTTACTGCCACCACCAGGCATCTGCTACTTCAGACCAGAGATACTAATATCAACCTATGTCAACAGTTGGGCATCACCTTGAACTGGGAAAAATCTGCCTTGTTGCCCTTGCAGCGTGTCACTTTTATAGGCGCCGAATTACTCACCGTCCTCATGCAGGCGTTTCTACCATAGGAAAGAATCAGAGTCCTACAACAACAGGTTTACGCCTTGCTCCCTCTGAGAAGAGTGAAGGCAAGATTGATCCTTGTCCTTGGGGACAATGGCAGCTACGATTTAGTCCCCCTGACAAGGTTACATACGAGGCTCCTTCAGTGGCTACTCTTCGCCCAGTGGTCTCCAACGTCTTCCACTTTCTCACCCTATTCTACTTGGACAGGTGCAAACAGGATCTCAGTTGGTGGCTTCACCAACAACCTCAAATGCGGGAAAGCCCTTCGTTCTTTCACCTCCGGTTGCCACAGTGACCACGGATGCCTCCCAGATGGGGTGGGGGGTTATTATCTAGGCAGGACAGTCCAAGGCACGTGGCAAAAGCACGAGATGCATCTGCATATCAATGTCCTGGAGATGAGAGCAGTGCTACTAGCGTTGCAAGCACTTCAGAGCTTTCTTCCTCTCGGGGCTATTGCAATCCACTCAGACAATGTTAGTTGTATGGTATCTGAACAAACAGGGAGGAACCAAGTCCTATCCCCTTTGCAGAGAGGCCATGCGAGTGTGGCAGTGGGCACTGTCTTCACAACATTTTCTGGTAGCAATGCACATTCCGGGAAAGTCCAATGTGATCGCAGACAGGCTAAGCAGAGCTATTCTGATGCCTCATGAGTGGTCCCTGAACTGTCAAGTTGCAGAGCAGATTTTCCGCAGGTGGGGTCAGCCTTGCTGTGACCTTTTTGCCCGCCCCCTCAATGCCAAATGCAGCAGCTACTTCACCTTAACCCCCCCCTCAGGGAGAGTCACACAGGGATGCTCTAGTCCACGATTGGCCCTCTGGTCTACTATATGCCTTCCCTCTGGTTCCCTTGCTGTCAAAGGTTATTCAGAAAGCGCAATCCTTGGGAAGCAAAATGATTCTGATTGCTCCACACTGGCTTCGTCAAATGTGGTTCCCCTTTCTCCATCCCTATCTCATGGACGCTCCTTGGATTCTGGACCCACAACCAGACTTACTGACTCACATGTCAGGGCAGCTCCATCCCTCTCTTCGGACCCTCCGGTTGACAGCCTGGCTACTCCACTTCCGTCATTAGTTAGGCTTCACCAATTTTCACTGAACGTGGTTCATATTCTATCTTCCTCTCATAAGCTTTCGACCAGGAAGATTTATTACAGCAAATGGAAGAGGTTTTCCATCTGGGCACATGCCAAAAAGATTGACCCTTACACAGCTCCAGTCTAGTCAGTATTGGAGTTCCTTTCTATGCTTTTCAACCAGAGTTCAACTGCTGCAACCATTAAAGTCCAGTTGGCGATTTCTACCTTTCTTGTCACAGATGAACCTAGCCTAATGGCACATAGACTCTCTTAGGTTTTCCTGAAGGGCACTTTGTTGCTTCGTCCTCATTTCTCTGAACCTGTTATACCTTGGGACTTAAACTTTGTTCTGCAGGGTCGGTCTTCACCTCCCCCCCCCCCTTTGAGCCTGCAGCCACTTGTGATTTAAAATTCTTAACTTGGAAGACTGTCTTTTTGGTAGCCATCATGTCAGCCAGACGCATTTCGAAGCTTCAAGCTTTATCAATCAAACCTCCTTATTTGATTTTTCATAAGAACAGGGTTTCTCTCCGACCGAATCATTCCTTTCTTCTCAAAGTAGCGTCAGTTAGTAACCTTAACCAATCCATTGAATTGCCAGTGTTTTTTCCTCCGTTCTCAAACAAGGCAGAATTCATATTTCATCAGTTGGATGTGCACAGACGGTTACGATTTTATTTGCACAGAAAGAAAGACCTCAGAAAATCTGATCAGTTTGTTTCATTTTCAGAAAACAGAATTGGGTCTCCTGTTTCCAAAGTCACGTTGTCCAGGTGGATTTCCAGTTGTATTTCTTTCATTTAGACTTCACGGAAAAGAGATTTACCATTTTGAGTGAAGGCTCACTCTACCCGGTCTGTATCTACATCTACAGCTTTTCAGGCCAGATTGTCTATGGATGATATTTGTGCTGCGGCTACTTGGGCATCTCCTCACACCTTGGTCACTCATTACAAGTTAGATGTGGTATCTAGAGGCAGGTCTTCCTTTGGTTCCACAGTGCTTAGGAGTATTTTCCACTGAGCCTCCCAGGATTTAGGTGCTGGGGAAGCTGTCCCACGGGTAAGAATATAGACTAGATTGGACTACATAACATCAAGAAGTTATGTACTCACCATAACGTTCGATGTATGTGGTCCATCTCTCCTCGCATTCTTACTTACCCCCCACCTTTCCCCGTCCTGGAGGATCTAGAGGTTAGGCCTGGTTTGAGTTCCCTTCATTCTTGGTTTGTTCTTCCTTCCTTAGGTGTTATGCATGGAGAATGAGTGCTGGTACTCGCAGCAAACTAGATCTGGGGATACATAGCAGTGCAGCATGGGATACCATCTTAGCCCAGCCAATAGAAAGACTTTGAGCTAAAAGTATGGCAGAGTCGGAGCAGACATTCGGCTCCGAACCCACGGGTAAGAATGTAGATGAGATTGGACTAAATAACATCCACATTTTACCACCACTTCTCTGACCTTCTCTCATCAAACAGTTCCTGAGAGGGGCAAACAACTTAAGGCTACCAAGGAGAGCACCCACCCCAGCTTTGGGACCTTAACTTTGTACTGGAAAAGCTCACGCTTCCCCCTTTTGAACCTGCTGCTTCAGCAGTTAAAATTCCTCTCTTGGAACGCAGCCTTGCTTCTAGCCATCACTTCAGCTAGAAGAGCTGGCCCTTCTAATCTCTCTACTTCACCTATTCTTAGTACCTCTCCCAACACTCTTACTACCCAGACCAGTCTCTCTAACTTCTTACCTAATAAGTCATCTCAATATCCGCAGTATTAACAAAGTTGCCCATCTCCATGCCCTTCTAGATATTCACTCCTTTGATATCCTCTGTCTTACAGAAACCTGGTTAAAACCCACAACTAAGGATATTAAAATAATCCCCCCAGGGTATAATATACTGAGAGACAGAGTAAAATGCAAAGGAGGAGGAGTAGCCTTACTGTTCAGAAATGAACTACACGTCTCCTCTATACCTTATAACCCACCTGAAAATAGTAAAGTTGAACTCTTAATCACTAGATTTCAACTCAATCCCACCAAAGCACTTTATATAATCTGTATCTACCTACCCCCAGGTAATAACATTACTGCAATAGAGGATACCCTATGTTGGATATCTACTACTTTCCCACAAGAAACTGTTCTAGGAGATGTCAATACTGACTGGAATAGTATCAATACAGATGATCCTTCTCGTATTAATCTACATGGCTTTAACCAAACTATCTCCACCACCATTAAAATTAACAAACCAAATAATAAAGAAACTGTACTAGATTGGATACTAATCAATAAACAAGAACATACTTATAAAGTAGGGACCTTGCCTGACGATGTAAGTGATCACATGCTTACTTACATCATTAGACAAAAGAATGACATTACCAATGCCCCCAACTATAGGACTTCTCAAACCAAAAAAAACTTTCAGCCTGTATTATTTCAAATGGAACTTAGTGCCTGTGACTGGAACCCTCTAAAAACTCTCCCTCTTGAAGAAGCTGCTATATATTTCAATAACAAATTCTTAACAATCCTCGACAGGCATGTACCTAAACGATCTATTAGAACAAAATCCAAACCTGCCCCCTGGCTCTCAAAAGATGCCAGACAAAAAATATTACTTAAAAATACATCCTGGGCTAAGTGGAGAGCAACCAGAAATACCCCCAGATCAACAAACCTTTAGACAGTTGAGAAATGCTACTAAAAAAACTATTCTCTGACAAAAAAAGCTACTATTGCAAGCTGCAGCAAATTCACCACAATAATCCGCAAAAATTCTGGGCAAGCGTGAATAACCTCCTTCGTCCAGGCCACTCTAGCACTCCTTCCCCTCTAGGGTCCGAAAACAATACCTCCCATCAAGCTACCAATGCCTTTAACACTTTCTTCACAAACACCATATAAAACTCTAGCCAATCAACTAGCTAGAGACAACTGATCTACCTAACTCCTCACCTCATACTCTGCAAACATTCCAACTACAACCTATCCCTACCTCTTGCATCCAAAAACTTGTCCACAAACTTAAGCCTTGCACCCCCTCTGCCGATAACTTACCATCTGAATACCTACAGCAAGCAGCTAAAGTAGTCGCCTATCCTATATCCATCCTGATAAACTGTACCATAACTGAAGGAACCATTCCAGATCTCTGGAAAATATCCCACATTATTCCCTTACACAAAGGAGGTAACTCTGACTATTCAAACTACAAGCCTATAGCTCTCCTTTCTCCATTAGCCAAGATTATGGAAAAATGTATTCACCATCGGCTAATGAACTACTTGCTTCAACATAACATTCTAGCAAACTGTCAGCATGGCTTCAGGCTTTTTCATAGAACCACCTCAGCTCTCCTATCCTTCAACACCATTAATAATAACCGTAATAATAGCACCCTCTCATCAGCACTCTTCCTCGACCTGTCTAAAGCCTTTGATATGGTTAACCATCTCTTACTCATAAACACTCTGTCATCCCTCTCTCTTGACGCCAAAGCAATTCTTTGGTTCAAGTCTTACCTTAGTAATAGACAGCAAGCGGTTCTTTGGGAGAATCAACTATCATCTCACCTTCCAATCTCCCTGGGATTCCCTCAAGGCTCCATTCTTGGTCCTCTTCTTTTCTCATTATTCATCAATGACCTTCGAATAGCTATTCCTCAAAACACCTGTATACAATATGCTGATGATTCTACTATCATATGCTCTGCCAACTCTATATCTGAACTTCAATCTTTAACTCGGACAGCTTTCAACATAGTAGAGGCATGGTTCTCTAAACGTTGCCTTTTTTGAACACCAAAAAGACCAAGCTACTACTGTTTACAACAAACAGCAAGTCCTCTCCCATAGATTTCTCTATTCAATCCAGTAATGGCACCCTTATATTCCCCGACTCTTCCACCAAACTATTAGGAATTACAATTGATAACCTCACCTTTGACAATCACATTAATAACACTATTAAAACTGTTAATAAAAAACTGGGCTCCCTATATAGGATAAAACCTTTAACTCCAACAGCCAGAATGACTATTGCCCACTCCCATCTAATTTAAACTCTTCTGTATGCAGCACCCATATACACTAATCTAAAAAAATAATCTTGCCAAACTAGCCAACTCCTATAATAGTATTGCTAGATTTGCCACTGGAAGCTCATATAGAACTCACCACTGTCTTAACCTACACCTAGACTGGCTGGAACTAAAAAACCTACTGATACTTTCCCAACTTCCCATCATTCATAAGATTTTTTACCATCCTAACAATACTCCAATACTAAACAACCTTATAGCACCGTATAGGAATCTTGATTCCTTACGCTCCTCCAATAAACTTCTAGCCAGTACCACCAAGGCTAACAACTTAACTGGTGACTCACTGTTCTCCAATACCATTGGAAAACAATGGAACCTCTTGCCATCTGACCTTACCTCACTTCCATCCCTTCCTCTCTTTAAACAAAGTCTTAAGAAGCACCTTAAAACTCACTGGCTATGCCCTTGCTGTTACCCAGACTGATCCTCTGGATTTCTTTATCTCTTGACTCCCTACTTTCCTTCACTCTTTCCTGTCTACTCCTCTGAATTAGTAGCACCTATAAGTTATCTCTACTACTTGGGCACCAATTATATATCTTTTCTACTTTGCTATGAATGTATCCTGAAGGTAGTATTCCTGCCATTTTCTTTATACCTCTTCCTTTTTCTACTGTTACTGTCTAACCCTTTGGAAATAGTAACTGTCTGGAGTAAACTAGAATAACCAAGGATTTAAATGTATTCTAATAATGTCCTGGGGTTGCCCTAGGTATTCATACTGTAAAATGATCTGTAGGTGTATGATGTATTTATTATAGTGTTTTGCATAGTCTTCCCAGAATTTAAACTGTAATACCTTTCTTGTTTATTATAAACATTTTTTGTGTGGTGGTGGTTTATATGTGGAGCTTTTCTCCCCGGGCCTCTACTGAAAAAGGAAATGTATCCAGCTGGACCAGCCCGGTCAACAAATGTAAAATAAATAATAGAGTGTCTGAGTTACAAGCACTGATGGCTGTGGAACCCTTCATTATTTTCCATGCTGACAGGTTTTCCCTCAGGACTTAACCCTTCCTTTATGCCTAATGTGGTGTCCAGTGTAGTTCTCAACCAATCCATCCATTTGCCAACCTTCTTCCCTAATCCTCAAAATAAAGGGGAAAGGATCCTGCACTCTCTGGATGTGCACAGACAGCTCAGATTCTACCTTGATAGGACTAAGCCTTTCAGAAAATTTGACCAGTTGCTAGTCAGCTTTGCAACAGGGGCAGATGGCAAGGCCATTTCTAAACCATTTCCAAATTGATAGCACACTGCATCCATTTTGCTACAAGCACCATGGAAAACCAACCCCTCAGGGGGTCAAAACACAAACACATTCCACTAGGGTTTATCTCCCTCTACAGCATTTCTCAGAGGAGTCCCTACCAGGGACATCCTGGAAGCTGCTACCTGGAGTTCTGTACACACCTTCACCAAGCATTGCCACCTAACTGTCTTTTCCAAATCCAGAGCAGGTTTTGCTACAGCAGTCTTGCAAGGCCTACTAGCCAGCCCTAACTCTTCTTGACTGCCTCCACCCTTACTCAGTTTTGGGAATCAACCCAAGTGTGATGACTGCAACAGTGAAACACGAAGAACATATTACCATTGTGTACACTTGCCATAAATGTAGATGTTAGTGTATTCACTGTTTCAGTCCTGTTTCCCTCCCTCCAGCCCCCTGGTTTTCTCTCTCCTCTCTATGGCTATTCATGCTGGTATTGGTATTTACTTTTTACTGGTGGTGTTTTTCCCACCACATCCTTGCTCACTGTTTGGGGGCTCCTGACATTTGGGGGCAAGAAAAACTGATGTAAGGGTGTCTGCTGCCTGTTTTTATAACCCCTGACGTCAGGGAAGAAGTGACAGCGTCCAATGCAGAAATACTAACTCTGCTATTTAGGCTGACTGAGGGCTACCTGGAGGGCAGATAACCCAAGTGTGATGACTGCAACAGTGAAAACACTCCATCTACATTTATGTTTAGTGTACACAGCTGTACTATTCCACTGGTGAGATTCCATATGAGAATACTACAATGGCTTCTAGCTGCACAGTGGTCTGTTATCCACCAACTGATGTCGTACCCAGTTCTTATTACAGACACCTGCAAAAGTGCCCTGTCATTGTGGATTAATTCCGATTAAGTAACAGAAGGCTGACCTTTTGTTCCCCCCACAACCACAGGACAGTGACCATGGGTGCTTCCCAGATAGGATGGGGGGTATTATCTGGGGAAGATGGTCCAAGGCATCTAGTCTGCCAATGAGGCCAATTTGCACATAAAACATCACATCCTGGAGATGAGGTCAGTGGCAATTCAATCAGACATGTCTGTGGTCTGGTACATAACCAAGGAGGAACCAGATCGTACCATCTGTCGAGAAACGCTCAGTGTGGCAATGGGCAATCTCATCCAAACGCTTTCTTGTAGTAATGCATATTCTGGGGAAGTCCAAAGTGGTAGCGAACAAGTTGAGCCGATCCATTCTCATGCCTCTCTCTATTAGTCTAGCAGTATCCTACCCTCACCAAGAATGATGCCACAATACAGAGACAAAATTATCAGCTTTAATAATTGGCTTAATTACTGGTGTCATTCTAAGGGGATCCAATGTCTGTCTGCCTGGGATGACATGCTTGACAAGCCACGCTGCTTCGCAAGGGACGGCTTGCACCTGTCACCCCTGGGCTTCCAAAAAACAAGTAGAAGTGCTGGGCAGTAAGACAAGTCTCCAAAGCCTTAACGCAATTTATTTTGGCAAAGAAAAACAGCGTTTTCGCTACAATATCAGAGTAGCTTCTTCAGAGGCTAAAAACACAGAAAAAAAGCGCCAAATACTTTTTATAGCGCTGGGCAAGGAAGGGCACTTATTGGCGTGACATCTGCGGTGGACTGGATAAAGAACACAGGTGACTTTTTCTCCTTTTTGAAACCGCTTGATGATGGACCGCCGGTGCAAGCACCAGGTTCTTCAACATTAGAAAACACGGACATTACGGTGAAGCTTAAAACTTTGGACACAAAAACTCTTAAAATACGTAAGCTGCAGCTTGAAGTTGCTTACTTCAAGCAGTGCATTCTTGAGAATATGATACCGAAGGGTCTAAGGAACAACTTTACCCCCTCGGGTCTGATTACAGATAATGTGTTTTTGTCTGATTTGAGTAACTTGTTCCAGAGACAAGGCCTTGAACTGCTAGAATTGATTGTCAAACACTATTCCATACACATTGATAAATTAATTGTTGAAATTAATCAAATAGATCAAGATATTAGGATGCATGCTAGCTTTGCAAAGTTCAAGTTCGACCATGAACGTATTTTTGCCAGCATTGACGCCTACATGGGCAAGTTAAAAAGTCAAAAAACTAGGAAACTGTTTAGGGATAGGCAGGTGTATGCATTGAACCCAGCTTACCCCAAACTAAAGCCCCTAGAAGCCCATAAGGAAGGGGCACCTTCTGTTGTAAATGAAGTAAATGCCACAGGCACAGAACATTTAAATGAGGGGACTGCCACAACTTCAACAGATGGTTGGAACGTTGTGAGAAGGAGTAACAGAAATAGGAACAAAGCAGGTGGGCCCGAAGCCCAACCTGCAAATTTACCCAATGCTATTCCTGTCAATAATTCGAACAATGGGAATCAGCATTTTTTAGGGAATGTATCCAATCAAGACCACAGGAAAAGGAACAAGAAATGGAAGAATTGACAGCTGACACCCTACTCTTGGGTGCCTCTAAGTCACCACACATAGTGAAAAATTTTAAAGGGGATTTCACTATTTACAATTTCTCTTCACTTGTTCTAGAACCCGAACTAGTCGAACTACTTGCACTTGGTAACAACTTTGTCCCTTCAAAATATTTTGATGTTGTTAAAGTTTTAATTGACCTCAAGTGTTATGTACGGAAGCTAAATCTAAAGTTATTGTTCAATAACACTGGCACAGAGGATATTTCTGGTCCTAAGATGCCAATTTCTTTCAACCCGCCTTTACATGTGGGCTTACGCATCTTTGAAAATGCCTGTGAATTGGACATTAGGCACCTTGAAAAAACCAAAGGGGCCATGAAAAACAAATTCAACATCTCCAGGGAACAACTACAGGCCCTCAACCAACTCAGAGTTTTCTGTCAGGGTGATGAAACCCGATAAGGGTGGGGGGCTTGTAGTGTTTGAGAATAGTTTGTATAATCAAAAAATGATATCATTGTTGGACACACTCATGTATAACAGTTCCTCCCTTAATGAAATGAATACCAACATCAACAGGATTAAGGGTTATTATAGAGATTTATTTATAGAAGGTAGAATAGACCTTGACACCTATGACTATATTAACATCTCTCAACCCAGGACGCCTGTGATGTTTGGTATACCCAAGACTCACAAGAGTCTTGAGGATCCGCCTATGAGGGCGTTAGTTGATGGGAGATCCTCTATCACTTACCCCTCAGCAAAATACATAGATTTCTTGCTGGCAAAATATTTGGAATTGGTTCCAAGTATATGTAAGGATTCTTGGAACTTCCTTGCCAGCATCAATAACATCGAGTTTGACAGTTCACTTAATTTTCTAACAATCGATGTCGTCGACTTATACACTTCAATACCACATTTGGAGGCCATAGAATGGTTAGAACTGTTGCTGATGGAATTTAAAGCCCCTAGGGAGGAGATCAACAACATTATAGAACTATTAGACATAGTCTTGTCCTCTAACTTCTTCATCTTTGGAAAGGATTATTACATCCAGAAGCAGGGCATAGCGATGGGCTCCCCCTGTGGTGCCATCGTAGCCAATATGTTCATGGCATATTGGGAGAGAGAATTTGTCTTAAAACATCCTTCTTGGAAAGACAAAATAGGTTACTACACTAGATACCTGGATGATATTTTTATTCTTTTCAGGGGTAATGAGGCAGAGGCACAATCTCTTGTTGATTATTTCAACTACACCACCTCATTTCTTAGATTCACCTTCAAATTTGAGGTTAGTGAGATAGACTACTTGGATGTCAAACTTAAAAAGGACATCAACAATTCTAGGTTTGTTTCATCCATCTTCCGTAAGGAGACGTATATTAACTCATTTTTACACTACACAAGTGCCCACCCAGCTAAACTGAAAAAGGCAATCATTAAGGGTCAGGTTGTCAGAGCAGTTAGAATGTGTAGTGAACTTATAGACTTCGAAAAGGAATGTAGTGTACTTACTGAATTCTTTTCCAACAGAGGTTATCCATTGTCTATTATAGAAGAAACAATCTTAGAAGTCAAAAACAAAAGACTAGGTGGCTCTTAGACCCTTACTTGACAACCGAACAATCACATCGCTTGCTAGTAATAGCATTCTTAGTGAGGAAATGAGTTCAGGACCTTGTACCACACTTAGTGCTGATAAGCCTAAATGTGATTACGCTTTGTCCTTTTCAACTGTCTTTAACTTGAACTCTAAAGAAATATCTGAGATTATAGTTAAGAACTGGTACTTCATTACAAATAATTCTTTTTTAGTGGAGAAACTCGGTGTTAAACCGAGAATGACTCACAGAAGAGGTAACAACATCAAGGAATTATTGCAGCGGAATCATTCTAGCCAAACACTCCAGAGAACTAAAGGCTGCTTTAGTTGTGGCACATGTAATTGGTGTCATGTCTTGCGGACTGGGAATTCCTTTAGCATAGGCCATAAAAAATATGAGATCAATTGTAAAATTAACTGTGACACTAAATCCATTGTATATGCTGCTTTCTGTGTATGTTGTCCGGCATTTTATGTCGGAAAAACTGATAGGAAATTCAGGGAGCGCATATACCAACACAGTTATGCTATTAGGAATAATAAAAGCGAGAACGCTCTTGCCAAACACGTTGAATCCAACCCTGGGCACAACTTTGTATTTATGGGTATTGATTGTAAGCATAGATCTGTCAGGGGTGGCCCTACCTCACTTTTATTAGAAATTCTGGAATTGGAATGGCAACTCAAGTTAGATGCCTTTAACATTCCAGGACTAAACGAGAGTTGCAACATTGCCCCTGTCCTGAAATACAGATCTTTTTTACGCTAACAGATATGTATCTATTGAGTATGCTTTACTTTATTATTTTACTATGGGTTACACCACTATAACCTGTAAAAAAGTCAACATATATATGTATATATATTTTTCTACATATTTATTATAGTGTTTTTTCCTTTTAGAAATTTAATCTAGTATAGATTCTAATGTGTTAGGAATATATTTAATTTACATATGTTTTTATATACTGTGTACTTGCTGTTTTTACTTTAAAGGCCAGCTTTTATGCTATCAGATTGAATGCGTGTTACTTTTAAAAATATTTGAATTCTAAGGAAGTATTGTATTTGGTACAGCTGATGTTAATTAGGCTGACAAAGCTATAAAAAGTATTTGGCGCTTTTTTTCCTGTGTTTTTAGCCTCTGAAGAAGCTACTCTGATATTGTAGCGAAAACGCTGTTTTTCTTTGCCAAAATAAATTGCGTTAAGGCTTTGGAGACTTGTCTTACTGCCCAGCACTTCTACTTGTTTTTTCTGAAGTTTGTCTACGTTTCTATTTTACCCCTGGGCTTCCAGATATTGGCAAAGGCTCTTGCCACCCCTATAGTGCCTTTTTTATGCAAGGCTCAAATGATAAACCTACCGCCCTAGAAAACAAACATGGAGAAAAACTAAGGGTAATACTGCTCAATGCCAGAAGTCTAAACCTCAAGATGCATGCCCTCGAAGCCCTCCTCAGTATGGAGAACATCGATGTCTGTGCTGTTACTAAAACCTGGTTCAAGGCTCCTGAGAGCACCCCAGCACTATCAGGTTATACCTCATATCATGCGTTCCGGCCCCAAAATCCGGACCGAACCACAAAAGGAGGGGGAGTATCCATATTCATAAAGGATACCCACACCTCCAGGTTAGTGGCAACGCACTAAGCATCGGAGACCATCCAGGTGCAATTAACCATAGGTAAAACTGCCCTACAGTTTGTAGCATGCTACAGACCACCTTCTCAAACTCAGGAAACCCACACAGCCTTCCTGAAGACACTGGAGAGTATGAATGTCTCTCCAAACACCATCATATTGGGTGACTTCAACTACCCAAACATAGACTGGGAACATTACTCAAGCCCCAACACCCTAGCCCAAAGGTTCCTGGAGTTCATAAACTCAAATGCTATGGAACAACTAGTCACCATTTCCACAAGAGGAGAAAATATACTAGACCTGATCATCACAAACATGGGGTCAAAATGCTCCACACCGGAAGTATATCCCTCATTGGTGAGATCAGACCATAAATTAATCTCATTGGAGATCCACATCCCACCCCCACCCCCAGCAAAAAAGACCACAGTGAAGAACTTCTCAAAAGCAAACTTCACACTTCTTAAGACTGGAGTAGTATCCTTCAAGGCCCCCGAGCCGGTGTAAACCACAACCCACGCTGCTGAAACCCTTACAAATGCCTTCTACAAGCACCTCCAGGAATGTATGGATCAAGCAATCCCTAATAAAATCAAGACCCTTTCCACCAAAGGCAGGCGCCCGGTCTGGTGGACCCCAGCCATAAACAAACTCTACAACAAGAGGAGAAAGCTACTACATGACAGAGCAAAATCCCTAAAAGGGAAGGCATCTCTGATCAATACTAGCAAAAAACTACGATCACTCATAAAATCATCCAAGGCCAACTTTGAGAGAAAAATCGCTAATGACACAAAAGACAATCATAAGGCCTTCTTTAGCTATGTTAGAAACCTGGGTGGAAACTCCCAGATATGCTCAGAATTAGTCCAAAATGATAAAAAAATCACTGAGCCCACAGACATTGCCAACATACTGGCAGACAGGTTCAGTGCAAATTTCTCCCCTCCCTCCCCCCCAAAAGGAGAAATATCTATCCCACCAGAGTCTAGCCTCCCAAACATCTCAGATGCCCAGGTGAGAGCTGCTCTCTCTAAAGCAAAAAACACAGCATCAATGGGACCGGACGGTGCCCCCGGCTGTGTGCTACACAAACTCAATGAGGAACTAAACCCACACATAAGGCTGCTGTTTAATCTTAGCCTTACTACAGGATGCGTACCCAAAGAATGGCGTACGGCAACTGTGGTCCCACTCCACAAAGGCGGTGCTTCTACGGACCCTGGAAATTACCGCCTCATAAGCTTGACGAGCCTTGTCTGCAAAGCTATGGAGAGGATCATAATGGAACTCATAAATAAAGACATTAGGGCCCTACAGACACTGGATCCTACCCAATTTGGCTTTGTCAAGGGAAGATCCTGCCTCTTGAACTTGGTCGACTTTTTCGAAACAGTCACTAAGGCCATTGATGAGGGTAAGGCAGTTCACACAGCCTACCTTGACCTAGCAAAAGCGTTCGACACAATACCCCACTTGGGCATCATAGAAAAGCTCACCAGCTTAGATGTAAACCCATATGTCACAAGATGGGTTGCAAACTGGCTCAAGGACAGAACACACAGGGTTAGAGTTGCTGGTGCCATGTCAGACTCTAAGCCGGTCACGAGCGGTGTCCCACAGGGCTCAGTCCTGGGCCCCCTCTTGTTCGGCATTTATTTTTCTGAAGTGCAGGCAAACATAGGGGGATTGTGGCTGACAAAATTTGCAGATGACTGCAAACTGGGCACCATAATTGACACACCATCAGACACAGACATCCTCCAGAGAGGTCTCATAGAAATGGATAACTGGTGCCAGAGCCATGGCCTTAAGCTAAATGCCAAAAAATGTATAGTCATACCCTTTGGGAAAAACAAGGTAACCCCTAATTACCACATAGGTGGTAATCCATTAAACACAGAAGAAGTTATCAGGGACCTGGGGACCCAAGTTGACAGTAACCTCTCTTTTGACACTCACATTGCCAAAGTGGTTAGGAAGACCTTCTACATTGCCCACCTGATCATGAAGGGATTCACATCCAGATCAGGAGAGGTCATTGTACCCCTGTACTCTTCACTTATCAGACGAATGATTGAGTACAACGCCCCAGTCGGAATGTACCTTACCCGACACCTGCAGCAGTTGGAAAGACCCCAAAAGTTCCTTACCAAAAGGATAAAGGGGTTCAAACATATGTCATACGATGCCCGACTGAAGAAACTCCAGCTCTATTCAGTCGCATACCGTCTGCTCAGAGGTGATCTGTGCCTGACATACAAGGCCATGTCCAACCCGGAATTAATGGACATGCTCCACCTCAAAAAATCCAAATCCACCAGAGCCACGAGAGCAAGAGACTTAAACCTCAACACAGATATAAATAGGACGTGCTGGAGGGACAGATTAATCACCCAGAGACTCCCTACACTATGGAACAGAATCCCAGTCCATGTGAGGCAGAGCCCCTCATTGACTCTGTTCAAGAGAAATCTTGACGAGTGGATGGGAGATCGTAGGTTTACCCCGGGAATCCTCTCTGTGTCACTGCTGGACAGAGGCACAGCAAACTAATGGGTATAGTATTCTCATCCTAAGGGGTGGTGAAAGCCACACACACTCTGGCTAGGCTTATAAATGCCCTAGGGCAGATAGCCTAGTATGAACCTATAAGTCCCGCAACCAGAAAGTAGTGGAAGAAATTTTCCGCAGGTGGGGCCAGCCTTGCTGCGATGTCTTTGCATCCCCTCTGAACAACAAATGCAGCAGCTACTTTGCCCTAACCCCCCCCCCCCCCCGGTAGGGGAATCCCTGAGGGATGATCTCGTACACAATTGGCCGCCTGGTCTCCTGTATGCCTTTACCCCTATATCACTGATTCTCAAATTTCTCCAGAAAGCAAACCGGTTGAAGAGAAGAGTAATCTTTATTGCCCCGTTTTGGCCTTGACAAATCTGGCTTCCCTTCCTCTGGCCTCATTTACAGAAGAAACCCTGGATTCTGGAACCCACTCCAGACCTCCTGTCGCACCAAGAGGAATGACCCATCCCACTCTTTCCAGCCTTAAGCTGATGGCTCAGTTCCTCCAATTCCATTTATAGCCAGACAGCCTAGGCTCTCCTTCAACTGCAGAATTCTTTTTTCAGTTTTTGAAAGAGAAAAGCAAACTTGGAGAACATCAGCAGGCTAAGAGTAACCATTTGAAATACTGGGACTCTGAATGGCAATTCTCAAAATGTGAAGTCTGAATGACAAGAAAATCCAGACCTCAATATGCCAGTGATTGCCATTTCTTGGAATATTTCCTTTTTTGCGCAAGGTGTAGTGATTGCAGAATTAGTATAAGTGGAGGAGGTGCTTTACCCCCTCATATCAGAGTGCAGGGGCTTGACCCTTGCAAAATCAGTGTGATGGAACAGTGATATTGGCTGTATTTTCGGGCTATTAATGGTGTTTTGAGACTCACCACTGTGCTTTGACATTTCAGTAGGGAGCCTAGCAAGAATAATTCAGTTGTTCTTTCCTGTTTATAAAGTATTCTTCTTTCAAGAAACTCCTGTCTGAACCTGTCTAACATCTCTCTTCTAAACAAAAATCTGAAAGTGTAGAAATATTACTCTGTGAATGAGCAAAAGGTAGAATTTCTTATAATAACACAGTTTCTTTTTTAAAGTATACTTCCCTTGATGCAGCAGTGTAATCAGGTTTGGACCTGCTCATTTTAAATAAATAGCTTAATTAGTATTTTGCAAGTTTTTCTTAGTTTATATCATAGCAGGTATTATGGTAAGTAATCACAATGCCCATTTTTGGTAATGGAATGTTGTTCCTTTGAAGACTGTGACTAATGTGAAAAACTTCGGCAGGGTGCATTTTTGTTTTGATATTTTCATGGTTAATTTTTAACCAAACATGTAATTAGTCCAAGTACTTGGGAATATTATATAGTTCAGCATTCAGTTAGTCTGTCTTCTCATGTCCTTGCCTGATATTTTTTACCTCATTAGTCAAGATGCCAACTAAATGTTCGTACTGTGAAGTTTCAAGGTATATTTGCTTATCTTAAATAGGCCTTAAAGGATACTTTTGGTTTATTCTCTGTTAGGTCAATTCAGTAGCGTTTACCCTTCTGTTTCTAAACTGCATATTCTCAAAATATTGCTTTTAGTACTCTGTAATTTATCTTCTTGGAGTTCTTTATTCTGCAATATTTTAACTTTTTTTCAACCCCTCTAAATTTTTATTACTAAATCATATTTTTTTATTTCTATTCTATATTTTAATTTTCATTTTATTGCATTCACTAGCTTACTCTTCTAAAGAGTTCTATCTTCTCTAATGACTTGTGCATAATATCCCCTACCCATTCCTTAAATTCATCTGTTTTTAACAGATAAGTAGGAAGCTATTAGTAACTCATTTTTACTTCATTACCCCACATCTTTATCTTGGTTTATATTTGGGGTAATTGATGCCTCTACATTGGAGAGTAGTATGTAAATTTGGTTTGCGTTTACCAGATATTTTATTTTTTTAAGCAATTTACCCTTTTTATTCCCATTTCTAGGTACCCAATACATCCTCCTCATTGCAAATCGGTGTGTCCTTCCTATGATTGTTGCAGTATTACTAACTATTGGGATATCCCACCAGATAGCCATACATTCAACTAGGGTACCAAAGCTTCAGGCATATAGCGTTCTGTCTGTACAACCTTCTACCCTTTATTGTCTTTTCTCTTCCATGGAGCCCTTCTAGCAACCAGCATTACTACCTTTTTTTCTTTTTCCCTGACATGCTGCTGAATGTCCAACCCCCAAGTCATATATTCTTTTCTATCCAGATGTCTCCTGCAGCATTGCTATTTGTTCCCTTCACTTAAAATAATGCAATACTGTTTTTTGTCTATGCACGTGACAGTTCTTCTGAAGGTATATTTCCAGCTTTTAGCATACATAAACACTTGTTTAGCAGTACGTTCTCTCTTGTATTTGCTGCTTCTCATCTCCATTTGAACGTGTTGCAAGTCTTGCTTCAGTGAAAAGCAAAAATAAATTTTCAATGCCCCATCTCTCTCTAACTTGTCAGCACGCAAAACTATGTACTTAACAAAAAAGTTACTCCTCTGTGTAAGATGCCCCAAATTAATGCCCACACCCATGGGGACTACATCTTCTCAAATTAAGGGTACCTATGCTAAAGTACAAGTTGGAGCCTGTGTTTCTACTTGCAGTAAATCTGTTCTTTTTTCTTCTTCCAGATATGGAATTTAGCCCCAGGAGGATTTATTGACCACCTTTTAGCAAATGCAGTAAATTGTGCATTTCATGAAATGCATTAAAGCACTACGGATGCTTGGGAGGCAGCTACTTGCATAGCTTATTCAGTTCCCACAGTTTCAATTTTTTATTTTTTTCCTGAACTGTTTGCCACTTTGCCTGTAAATGTTAATTACACTGTAGATTGTACTTTCACTCAGGCAGTGTTCAGACCTGTTAGGACTAACTTGCAGCTGCAGACATCTAATCTCCAAGTAAAAGCAGCCAGTAGTGGGAGAGGGTTACTGTAAAGATGGATGAAATAATTTGTAAATTTCACCATGAACATTGTTTAGAACTCGTGTAATTGCTTGCACCTATAGACTTGATCTCCCATTAAAAGCTTTTCCTAATGGAAAAAAGTAGCTAATGACTTTGAAAATAAATGCAAGAAATACCCAGTTTCTGTGCCATTTATTTAAATCCTATTTACTTAAGTATTGTTTTGTTTGTTTTTCAATAGCTTTAAGAAAGACATTAATTTAGATGATCCACCTCTGTAAAAACTAAGAATTGTCTTAATTCCTGATTTAATGTAATACACTTTTACAACACTAAGCAGCCCAAGGTCATTAACTTGCTTCTTTCCTGCCTTTCTTAATTGTTGATGTAAAGCCTGGATATTTTATGCTCAAGTATTTTCTTGTTTTACTGTCTTTAACAATTAGAAACACCTACACTTCAGTCTGAAAATGTTCCTGGCTGCACATTATATAAGAATGCTTTACAAAACAATGTGCAATTAACATGAAATTTATTGCACCCAGAGTAAGAACCAAAACTGTTAGTTTAGTCCATTCAGTATCCTTTTAAATATTAATGACGTCAAGTGAGGTATATGCTTTACAGTCCTCCCAGTTTAACAGTCAAAATTTGTCTTCAGTTACTTCTTGCAAAGTTAAACTTCATATGTCATTTTCTTATATGCTTTATAGTCTACCATTTATTCATTAATTTCACAATGTTGCTGTTTTTTGGCTTGATCTTCTCCATTCCATGATACCAGTCTCTGGTTCAAGTCCAAGGTACTCCTGGTTCTTTAGTCATGCACTGTTTGTCACTCAGGGTCCTCTTCTGCTTGCCTTCTCATTGTTTGTTGGGCTGCTTAGTGTTGTAAACAATTTCCTCCTTAACCAATTCTAAATTCAAAAATATCTGAATCAGAGGAAAATTCTGAAGACCTCTGGGAATACAGTATCTTGAATCGCACACCTGTCCCTCTACTTTCCCTGATTGCGGAGATGAACTTGCTTCTCTCTTGCCTGAAAATACAGTAAATCATTTTCCAAAGTTACTTTGCTGACAGTAATTTTAATTTTTAGTACTTTTTCTGTCTTCCACAATTGTGACAAGCAATTATTTCTGCTGATATGATTGCATTTTTACTGTGAATCTTGGCTGCTTTCTCATGGCAAGATTTGGAGCAAGCAACCTGTGACCTCTCAATTAACAAGTCTTGCTGTAAAAGAGTAGTTACTGTTTGTGCTTTCATAAAATTAATGTCTGTTCCCTCCACTTTCTGTGGTATAATAGAGAATATCAGGTCAATCTGTATGCTGTCTTAAAATTATATTTATTGAAGCCACATGCTGTGCCCTCCTTTTTTCCAGCCCTCTAATTTTTGCAGTTTTATCAATTCATCTTGAAATAGTTACAGATGTTATTTTCCCTTTTTTTTTTGTCTTTATTCCTTTAAACACTTCAAGTACATTTTTCCTCTGCATTTCTTGAAGTAGTCTTGTGTACTAAAGCTGAACCTTGAACTGCGTTTTGCTGGACAGCTCAAGATTCTTCTCGGCCAGAGGTTTCTTTTCTTTTTCCTTTCAACACATAATTTTTTGCTGGCATCAAGGTAATGTAATAGTAAAACAATTTTCCCCAAATGAATAGCTTTGTGTTTTTCACAGTTGCATTTTCACATTGAAGAGAGTTCTAATAAACTCTTTGATCACTGTGCAGCCTTTTTGGAAGTCTCTTGTCAAATTTCTTTGCAAAATGTTATTGCAGCACCTGTAGTATATTCAGCTACAAAAGGCAGCTAAGGTTGCTTTTCTATACTTCAGAGTTTTAGTGCAGCACCATTCTCAATTTGGCTATTCCACTTTAACTCTGTTCTGTGGCGTATTTGTACTATATGGAAATGAAAATGTTTTTTCTTGTAAAATATAGAAGTTTAATAAGTCTTTATTAATTCTCAGTGGCATACTGAACAGAAGATATGTAGTCCAATCTCGCCTACATTCTTACCCCTGGGTTCGGAGCCGAACCTTGGCTCTGACTTGGCCATACTCTAGCTCAAAGTCTTCAGTTGGCTCGTGGCTAAGAGGTATCCCATGCTGCAACGCGCCTATTGCCAGATCTTGTTTGCTGCAAGCTCACATACACACACACCAACACGCTGAGAGGAAGAACCAACCCAACTAATCAAAAAGGAGTGCTGAAAACAGACTAAACCTCTAGGTCCTCCAGGAGAGGGGGTAGGTGGGTGGGTTAGTAAGAATGAGGCAAGATGGACTACATACATCGAATGTTATGGTGAGTACATAACTTCTTGATGTTATGTAGTCCAATCTCGCCTACATTCTTACCCTTGGGACAGCGTCCCTAGCACCTAAACCTTGGGTGGCTCACTGGAAAATACTCCTGAGCACTGTGGAACCAAAGGAAGATCTGCCTCTAGCTATCAGATCCAATTTGTAGTGACTAATAAAGGTGTGAGGCGATGCCCATGTGGCTGCAGCACAAATATCCATAGACATCCTAGCCTGAAAAGCAGTAGCGGTAGATACCAATAGCGTAGAATGAGCCTTCACTTTAAAGGGTAATTCCTTGCCATTTGAAGTATAAATGAAGGAAATGCAACTAAATCCATCTGGACATAGTTACTTTAGAAACTGGAGCCCCAAGACTATTGTCTGAGAACAAAACAAAGTTGATCTGATTTCCTAATATCTTTAGTTCTATGGAAATAGAAACACAATTGTCTGTGAACATCTAGCTGATGAAACTTAAATTCTGCCCTGTTAGAGAATTCAGGTAAAAATACAGGCTCAATGGACTGGTTGAGGTTGACAACCGAAGCAACCTTAGGCATAAAAGGAAGGATTAGGTCTTACAGAAACCCTGTCCTTGTGAAATGCCAAGTAAGGGGGCCAAACTGATAAAGCTTCTTATTTTTTAACTTGTTGAATGCACACATCCTAGACATCAGTTTCACATATTCTTGTAGACAAGTCAAGTAACCCATGCATGGAAGCTAAATATACTTCCATAATTTGACTCTAAAAGCTCTCTGAAACGCTGCATTTTCTGGCTGTGTACAAGTTTTATATCAATTCCCTAAAGTATTAAACGTGAAAAATAGGGGGAATTGTATTAAGATACTTTGGCTATGAAATGCATTCAAACATGCCTGGTTTCATGGTGTAAAGGGATAAGAGGTATGATTGCGACCCAGGTGATTGGGGATTCTGTGTCCCTAGCTCTGAAGAAGTGTAAAGTGTCCATTTGCTTCCTGGGGGAGTGGGGTGAAGAATGCTCACATTCAGCGGCACACCAAGGGGCATGATTTCCTTGGTATCAACCAGGGAAACTACTACTTGTGCTTTTTTTGGACATGGGGCAAGACTGCTTGAAAGGAAACATTCCTTACAGAAGTGAGGCGAATGTAATTGACTACCCCATTGCATGTTTATCCCAAGCATTTGTCAGGGTGCATGTAGGGGATAGTTAATCATGAAAAATCTCAAACCATATCTAAGCTGTTTAAATTGTGGCCCTAGCTAGCCATACCATTGGTGGGAAATAGATGGGCTGATTGACACCTCCCTTGCCTGCTGATCATACAGGTCAAAGAGGGAAAAATACTATTCTTTCCCCGAGGATTTCAGTGCATCTCATGACACTAAAATTGATCACCCGATGATTTCCCTGCATTCTCATTTTTAACTTTGACAAAGACTGTTTATGGGCTGCATTTTTCCACTTTCAGTTAGAAGCCGTATACTTGCACCTAATAGAAAAGGAATATAACAGTACAACACCACTGTATATTCTAGTGGCCATGAAGGCTTTACTGATAGAGACAGTCTTTAGAAGATTTACCTGCCTGAAACTGTTGACATTTGATAGAATAATTTGTTGGATGACAAATTAGATAGCTGGGTATAAATAGTTATGTTGTGATTTTAGGTACAAAAGTAAAACCTCTCCACACTAAAAATTGCCAAGTAATGCTTTCCCTTTTTTGTTTTGCTAGTATTTAAATGCTAGAAAACATCACTTTTGGGATCAAATAAAGTATTATGTTGTAAAAGAAAATGTATTCATTTTTACATATTGCACATTAAATCCAACAAAGTTTGTTGTGAACTGAATCCAGACATCTGCATTAAGTAGGCACAATCTCTGTTTATAAACAAATTACTGCATCTTAACTTCATCGCCTCCTGCACATACTCTCCCACTGGTAAGTGCCCCTTCTGAATGTTACACCACCTTAGATCATGGAGGGAGAAAAATTACACAACTGTTATGACTCCTTTGCTGCGAGACCTACAATGCCTCAAGCCATATTAGTAATTAAGCAGTGATCAAGTGAATGCCCTTTGCTTCCATATACGACTTGCTAAAAAAAAAAAAAGACATCTCACACTTCTGACATCTTGCTTTTAAAGAAAATGGAAGCCAGAGTAACATTTCAATTGACCTCTAGATGCATGCACTGTCCCAAACAGGCCATATTTTATATGGAAATTGGAACTGCTCTGTTCTTTCACATGCAACATGCCACCTCTCTTAAAGCAGTCTGTCTTTATAACCCTCTGAAGTCGCTGTGCCCATGAATATGTATTTCAACTTGTTCCTGTCAAACTCCTGTAGCGATTGTTTTACTTGGGTCATGTAGTTACTCTCTGCACACAGCCTGATACCCAAAGCAAAATAGCAAGTACCCAAAGCAAGATAGCAACTTTTCTGCACCTGTCCTTGTAGGAAGTGACCTCAGCACAAGAAGCTGTAGTAATTGGTTGTTTTGGACCATTTCTAGCTCTTTTGTAGTTCACTGTTTAAAATCCGCCTCTGGGCGTTTTTTTCTGGCTATACTGCTCAGACAAGCTCCTCGTGGTTCTGCAGAGTGATCCTAGCAGCAGGGAACTCAGAAAAGCAACTACTTTCTGGATTTAAGTATCTTTGCTTTTTTTTCACTTGGAATAGCTTCTGTAGCTTACCCAGAACTAGCTTGAACTGTTTTTTAACTGTTTGCTGCATTATTTTAAAATCTGCACTTAGTTACATTTTAGTCGAATTTGATCGAAAGTTTGTTTAATTTAACTGTGGAGGCTGCCCACTAAAGTGTGCTAGCCTGTGTAATTTATCACTGTTTCTGCATTTTCTGTGTTCCTCTACCAAAAAAACAAAAAAATAATCCTTGTTTTCCTGCCTCTCCTCGACTAGTTTAGTCCAGTTTACAGGCATTGCTGTATTCTGGGCTGTGGTGTAGTTCCTGTGTTGTCCATTACCTTACTTGGATAGAAGGAAGTTTCTTTGCTCACCAGTGGGAGTGGGGAGCCTTGAGCAGCCTACCTGTCCCTGTAGGAAGTGACCTCAGCACAAGAAGCTGTAGTAATTGGTTGTTTGGGACCATTTCTATCTCTTTTGTAGTTTACTGTTTAAAATCCGTGTTTGCACGGCTTTGTGCGGTTGTGTGCATAGCCCAGCGCCGGTTAAACTTTTTCTGGCTCCGCCAAGTCTGCTCTTCAAATTTTCTCTTAAGGAAGCTCTACTCTTAGTATAACCAGACTACTCACTATATTATAAGCCTAACACTTGTTCTCAATACTTCTCTACTAAGTAAGCACTCTCGTACTAAGTAAAGCACTACATCTACTTACCACCCCTGTGAATATCCACTTCCCTTAAAGGTACAGCACTCCCTTATACTGTTCTAGCATGTTGAGTGGTAGATTACTGGCGTAGTCTCCAATTCAGCTGGTCAATCTGGGTATCGAGACAATGCTACAATTGTCTCATGTACACAGACAACCCTCTCCTCCTCCCAACAAACACAAATACATGAGAGATGCAACTATATAGCCAAACTGGAGGCTGAACTCTCTGAACTCAGGGCTGGCATGACCAGACAGGAGGAGATGGCAACCACCCACACAACAATCCCAGTCCCACATAGACCTACCGCAACTGCAAACCAAACACATAAAAACACAAAGACATACTCGGAGGCTCTAATAAAAAACTTACCAAAACAACAGAGGCTCCCAAAGCAGACATCCAAAAATCCACCACCTCAAAACAAAACACATGCAACACATACTTCAATAAATCAGTGTGTCAACCAATCACAGCCCTTAAGGCCATACACCTTGCCTGATACATTAGTAATAGGTGACTCTATAGTCAGACACACTGATGTCCCGCTGACCAGGCTGAACAAGGAGAAGGTGACTGTGAGCTGTCTATCGGGAGCTAGGATCCGCCACATAACACACACACTCAAGCCACTCCAAAGCAAGTACAAATATGACTCCGTCATTGTCCATGCTGGTGTGAATGACCTGAAATGTACCTCCCTGGACTACATGAAGAGAGACATAGAGGAGCTCTCTGATTATGTAGCCCAGGCTGGTATGACCCTGACTCTGAGCCGCATCTTGCCCTCACCAAGAATGATACCACAATACAAAGACAAGATGATCAGCTTTAACAATTGGCTCAAGTACTGGTGTCATTCTAAGGGGATCCAATGTCTGTCTGCCTGGGATGACATGTTGGACAAGCCACGCTGCTTCGCAAGGGATGGCTTACACCTGTCACCACTGGGCTTCTGGATATTGTCTAAGGCTCTTGCCACCCCCATAGTGCCTTTTTTAGGCAAGGCTCAAAAGACAAACCCACCTCCTTAGAAAACAAAAATGGAAAAAAACTAAGGGTAATGCTGCTCAATGCTGATGCACTCCTCAGCATGGAGAACATCGACGTCTGTGCAGTAACTGAAACCTTGTTCAAGGCTCCTGAGAGAACCCCAGCGCTACCAGGCTATACCTCGTATCATGCTTTTCGGCCCCAAAACCCGGGTTGAACCACAAAGGGAGGGGGGGAGTGTCCATTTTCATCAAGGACACCCACACCTTCAGGTTAGTAGCAACACATGAAGCATCAGAGACCATACAGGTGCAACTAACCATAGGCAAAATTGCTATACAACTGGTAGCATGTTACAGACCACCATCCCAATCTCAAGAACCCCACTCAGCCTTCCTGAAGACATTGGAGGATATGAATGTATCACAAAATACCATCATACTGGGAAACTTCAACTACCCAAACATAGATTGGGTACATTATTCTAGCCCTAATACCCTAGCCCAAAGGTTCCTTGGAATTCATAAATTCAAATGCATTGGAACAACTAGTCACCTCTCCCACTAGGGGAGATAATATACTAGACCTGATCATCACAAACATGGGGACAAAATGCTCCACACCAGACGTATACCCCTCACTAGTGAGATCTGACCACAAACTAATCATGCTGGATATACATATCCCACCTCCACCCCCACCACAAAAGACCACAGTGAAAAACTTTTCAAAAGCAGACTTCACTCTTCTAAGACTGAGATGGTACCCTTTAAGCCCACTGTGCCAGTGGATACCACATCCCACAATGCCGAATCCTTCACAAGTGCTTTCTATGGACATCTGCAAGAATGCATGGATCATGCAATCCCAAACAAATCCAAGTCGCTCTCCACCAAAGGTAAATGTCCTGTCTGGTGGACCTCAGACATAAATTGTATAACAAAAGAAGGAAGCTACTGCACGTCAGAGCAAAATCCCATGAAGGGAAGACATCTCTGATCAACATTAGCAGAAAACTACGTTCTCTCATAAAAACATCCAAGCCAACTTTGAGAGGAAAATCGCTAAGGACACTAAAGATAACCACAAAGCCTTCTTCAGCTATGTTATGGAAGAAAAGCTCCACCACAGTACATTTATATTAACAAGTGAATTTCAAACAGTTGCATTTCTCATGAATCAAAAGTATGAGACTGGTACATACAGTAAAATATTTATATCAACAATTAAGTCTATACAGTTGTTCCAGTTATAAAATCTTGCTGATGCAAATGGATTTACTGCTGAAGGGAACATTTATTGTAAAGAAGTTTAGTGTTCTTTCATTTCAGTAAAGAAAGTTTGCAAGGAGTTAAATATGTAATGAAGTCCTATAATTATGTATGAAGGAAGATTTTAGTAATGTATTGGTTTGTAAAGAGTTAAAGAGATGTATTGAAGTAAGTTTTAAAATGTAGGAGGGGGATGAAAGATGTTAGTATTGTATAGGATGACGGTGGTAATAGCCTAAGACAGAGCATGGTATAAGATTGTTTCTGTTTAGAGTGTATCCAGCTGTGATCCATAAGGTGGGTTCCTCTGCATCTAAGCGACCCCGCAAGCCCCCACATCAGTGGCTTTGCTTGGTCATCAAGGTTGGTAAGCAGTTTCGAAGCTTCAGACTTGGAGCAGCTGATGAGGTCCTTTTTGCAGACTAAGATGCAGTTAGGTCTTATCTCTTCAGATCCATGATGTCTTCCCAGAACCTCAGCTCAATCACCCTGGTTTCCTCCCTTGATCTCTGTAGATACGAGGTCCCCTGGTCCATCTGTATGCCCACCCTCTGGGTCTGATCCAACAGTGTGGCTATCCTCTGCTCAGACTCCTACCTTTGCTCTTGTTGATTCCAGCTGTGTTGGAGCCGACTGGACCTTGGAGGGCATGGCATTGATGCTAGCATTCCTAGAGTCCCTACTGCTTGGAGCTTTGGCATTTGAGAACTCGTCTCTGGTCATGATGTCAAGCAAGGAGTAGCTCCCCCAGATTTGGGTGTGTCTCTGGTGTCAAATAACCAAATAAGCTGAGCAAACGTCGCAAATTCAAACTGAAAACCAAAAGAAGGTGAGGAATCACCAAGTCACCCCAGCCTTGTGTAGTCAAGAATAAAATATTCCGAAAGGAGAGTGTGCAAGTTCGCCAGAGTTAAAAAAGTTTTATTGATTGTAGTTGAGAACTTTTGTCCATACAATGAGCTGGACTTCTTCATAACTGTTTACAACAAATTGGTCATATTTAAATATCCATTGTTTCAGTCAACCAACCTAAGAAAATTAAAAGCCCCCCCCCCACACACACACACACACACACACACACACACACACACACACACACACACACACACGATAAAAAGTCTACATAGAAAATAACTTGGAAAATGGCAAAAGTTTGAGTAAATATTCAAAAAGACAAATTGTTCATACGTCTGATGCTCTTAGTTTTAGGGCACTGCTTACAGAAATAGTGTCATTCAACCCTGGAAATACACTGGCATTTAATCTGCCACATGAACTCCGTAAACTCCAGTCTAGACTCCCAGGGTCCACCTCTAGGGTTTACAAACACTTTTTTTCCCAGTATAAAGAAAAACTCTGTGCTTTTATGACACTTTAATTTGTTTAAATAGAACGTTATTCATATGTTGCTCATCATTGTCATAATACTCGTAAATTCTCCTCTTAAGGTAACGTTCAGCCTTGCCTACAATAGGCATGGCAGAAATCACAAAAAGCTAAGCCTAGTATTGCTAAGCCTTAAGGTAAGCCTTAGCATTGGTTCTAATGGTCATTTATAATAAATTTATAGTTAATAGACTTTAGGTAAAAGTTGGTGACTTGAATTGCAATACATGCAAGTCCCACATTTTTTAGACTGTATTTTATTGATGGCCTCCTCCTGTCCACATTCTATTCACTCAAGTTATATTGTCGCGTATGTGAAAAATTTTCCCCAAATATCTTATTAAAGGTGTTATAACTAATGCATTTCCAGTTGTCTATTAGAATTTTCTTAATCTGGTTGCTACCATTACCATACTTAATAGCCATACTCGTCATAATTTTTAGAATCTATGGCTGTGGTGGTTGTGGGGCAGTGTTTAGACCCAATACCTAATAAGGGTCCAAATGTGTTCATTTATTGAATTACCTCACTTTTAAGTTCTAGTATGTATGGGGGTAGCCCCTTTCTAGAAATATAACCAGATTATCAGTATCTATATGTTCTAATCCTTTGTCCCTTACCTAAACCCCTTTTCTGGAACATAGGGTGGTTGCTATTAAAATTTAAAAAATTATTAGGCAAAGGTGCATTTCCTAAATAGTTTAGAATAAAGTCTGTTTTATTCTGGCCTTTCTAATGGTGACATCTAGATAGTCTGCTCATAGTATTGAGAAGTAAATTGTAAAAAAAAAAAAAAAAAAAAAAATTCTGTTGAACTGAGAAAATGCACAAAATCATCAGTGCTCTTTCATACCTTCCCATGATATAAATATATCGTCCAGAAAATGAAAGAAAGCAACTGTGCTCCATGTGACTAAAAGTAAAAGACATATTTTGCTCCTAGTATCGTAGTATATTGGCATACAGTGGTGCACAAGCCACACTCATCGCTACAGCTTTTTCGTGTTTAAAACACTTTCCTTCAAAAAATAAGTAGTTATTGGACAAGGACTATCACTATAAATTCCCATAGGTATTAATTTCTCAGAGAGAAGTCATACTACAACAAACTTGTCTAAACCAATCCAACCCTATGTCATGGGGAATACAAGCGAAAAGATTAACCACATCAGCCCTGGCCATATTCAACTGATCATGCAAATCGTGCCTATCATTTTTTAAAATCCCATGAATCTTTCAGAATATGTGAATAGCCATTAAAAAGCTTGTTAAATTCTGTCAATGTATAAGACGAGGGGGAGCATCTTGGAACTAGAAGCAGCCACCATCGGGTGTAAGGGTGGGGGATCTGCTAGGCTTTTGTGTATTTTGGGAATACCAAAAATAGCCAGGGTAACTGGAAAACCAACTTTAAAAAGCAGTTTACTATCATTTATGACTTGGGTAAATACGGTTAAAAACGCATCTATCTTGTAATAAGAATGGTTTTCTTCATTAATAGAAACTCTCATACTGAGATTCATTGTTTTAACAAATATTTTGCCAACATAGTCATGTCTATTAAAATGATCTTCCCCCTTGTCAGGTTTCATGTATTTTACATCCCTACAATTCGCAATAGAGAAATCTCATCACTTGTCAAATTTGAATTAAAGGGTGTATTATGCAGTTTCCTTATCTCGTTCACAGAACTTTTCATAAAGTTGAAGTGTAGGGTGTAAAACAGGATTTAAAGGAGTTCTTTTTAGTAAAATTCCTCACTTCATAATCAATGCCTCATTAACAAAAAAAAAGTCAAACTGAGTTTACAAACATAAAGCTTCAATTCAGTTAACACATCACCAATAGTACAGGATCTAGGCACAAATGTAAACCCTTTACTAAAAAGCTTAAGATGTCTTTCTTCTTTGTTCATGTGACTGTAATAAGTTTTGAAGCCTCTCTAGTTTAAAATGGATGGTATACTAGTGGAAAAATCAAAACTTCCACTAGTACTACAATCATTTATTTCAGACCCTTCAGAAGTAGTGAGATTTGGTCAAACTTGGTGATATGTCTGTAATGGTATGTCAATATGGATGTCGGCCCCCATCTCTGGTTTGACTGTTCTTGGTCCACCTATTCTTGGCTTTGTGATGGTTGGCATAGGGTGGAGTTTGTTCTCGTTGTTTCTGTGCTGTCCTCTTAGATCAGCACAGTTTGGGAAAGTTTTCCAGCCCTAAAAAATTGTCCTCTCCGCTAGCTTCTAAACCATCCTCACCTTCTACCGATCCATCAGCAGGGTCACCATCCACTGAATTTGAATTCAACAAATTGTTAAATTTAGGTTTAGGATATGCACTCTCTGTGGTATTCGCTTTCATCCCTCAGTAGTTTCTTAATCTTTTTTCACTTTTTCAGTAATGCCATCAACATGCCTAAAAATATTGTAATCCTTTTAATGTCAAATAATAAATCATTCTTAAGAGAAGAATCTAGCTTTTGAATATTGTTCATTGGCTCAGTCATAACTGTCTCATTATATTGTATAATAAGCTCCATCATTCTGCAACCACACAAGTAAAGCAGTCAAAATTGAAGTCCTTAGCAGTGCCATTTCGGAACTTCCAAAGGCGTAACCATTTTGGTATGCATTTGCTGGAAAGGCATGCTTTCGAAATACGTATTATCCAGCTGTAATGTTTTTAACCAAGTAAGTTTCTCTGAAAAGTTTTAGCTGTGAATCAAAAGATACTTACTTTTTCAAGCATTCCCATTGTAATGTGACTAAAGAGAGCACAGTTGAAATCCGGCAATGAAATCCACATCAATGTGTTTGTTAGAACCACCATGCTCTTGCCCGACTGGCTGCTGAGAGTGCAAGAATGTTATCCCTCATAATATCTGGTCACTTATCCACTTCCAAATGAACAGGTCGAACCATACCCATTGTGGTTGCATGGGGGGGGGGGGGGGTTAAACTCCTAGTCTCCAAATGTAAAATGTTAGATGAGTGTACAGTAGAACTATTACCGGTAATGTCTTGCTGAAAAAGGTGACTACACGAGGCTGGGGTGAATTGGCGATTCCTCGCTTTCTTTTGGTTTTCATGCATCTTCAAATACTGGGACTGTCTTTTCTGGGAGATCAGCATCTGCCTCCACATTTGATGTGGAGAGGATGTGCTCCACTAAGGAGATGGATCTGGCTTTCTCAGCCGATGTTCCATCAGATTCTCACTGCTTGCACCCAGTTATCAGCCTGCTTCTGGATAGCTTATGCTGGTTGACCTCCAAGCCACTCCCCTGTTGAGGATTCCTGCCCCCCCCCCCCCAGCTTTGCCAGAGCATGAGGTTTCTGGCAAGAAGCGGTGCAAGAGGAAGCACCTATCCTCCCCTGAAGAAGCCTCTCTGAGGATACTGACCTCAAGGAAGAAGGATCCCCTAAGTCACTGCGGGTGACACTTTGGTGATCTTTTGGAGTTTTGCTAGCACAGGGGCTGAACCACTGCAGTCCCCCCTCCCTATTGGTGTCATTTTTCGAGGCCTTTGGAATGGACCCATCCACATTTTGGGTGTTGCCCCCTTCACATACACTCATGAACCTAGTGTCTCAGAGGGTCTGTGAGGAACCAGACAGTGGAGCCTATTCCTAAGAAGCCTGACAAAATTCTCTCTTCCCAAGGATCGACTGCATTGGAATAAGGGCCGTGCCATGGATATGATCATAGTGGCGGCCACCACAAAGAAAGAAATCCCTGGGGAGAGTTCTTCGGTTCATTCCCCCAGAGTCTCGGGCTTTGGACAGTCTACTGAAGTGATCTTGTGCCTCCGTGACATTCGCTCTGAGAGCACTGAGCTTGCATATCCCACTTGACCAGAATTCGGTGTGATCTTGTGGTTGAAGTGTCAAAGATACAAGAGTCTTCAGAGATTCAGAATACTCTGGAGACTGTTAACCCTGCAGTCTATTGCCAACATTTCCATGAGGCTCATTTTGAATGTAGATGGAGTATCCTGAGCAGCTGACACGGGCAATTGCCATGCGACACCACACTTGACTGTGTCTGTGCAGCTTTGCAGGTGCTTCAAGGCATCCTTAATGCACCTTTTGATGGCTCTTAGTTTGGGCCTAAGGTCAGACACTTGGTAGGAGTAAACAAGAGACGACTCTGTTCATCGTAGGAGTGTGGTTTGCTACCCTTGAGAGAACCACCTCAAATCAGAGGGAAGTCTTAAAGTTGCAGCAACCTTCCCAGGATGCTGCTTCAGAGGGTTCTGCCTGTGGATTGGGGGGGGGACGTGTCTGTGGCAGGGGTGGTCTGCAAAATCAGGGCTTCCACAGAGCCTTCTCCAGCGGACCCTTTCAGAGCTCCTGAAGAGTTGCCCAACTGTTGTGCTCTGGTGGCATTATTTCCATCAGTCTGAGACTTTAGGCAGCAGACTAGATTCAAAAGCTGCTGGTAAATAGTCATCCATGAGGTCCTACCAGACCAGTGAAGATTTGGAGGCTAGCAATTTCTGCTATTGAGCACTTAACTGCTCCTCTGTCTTCTAGGTTTGAGGTCAAACAATTTCTTAAAGGCACCCCTCATATCAGACTTTCCCAGGAAGCCTAGTCCGCCTTCCTGGGACCTCAGTTTTGCTCTTAAAATTTACTCTAGCTCCTTTTGAGCCTGTTTCAGCTTCCTTGCACGATTGTACTTGAAAGACTGTTATTTTGGCCCTTATGCAGTTAAGAGAGTATCTGACCACTTGGCTCTCATGGCTGTTCCTCCATTTTTAGTTTTTTGCTGAGACTGTCTCTCCATACTACTCATTTTATGCTCAAGGTGGTAAGTGAGTTGTCTGTTAATCCGTCTATTAATTTGCCTTTTTTTTCCTTCTCTGCAGTCTGACAGTGAAGTTCTTCGCACATTAGATTTGTATAGCTCTGATATTATTTGGATAAGGCTATTCACAAATCTGAGCAACTTTGTTTCCTTTCAGCCCAGGTCTTTGTGTTTGGCAGTTTCTAAACCATCTCTTCCTGGATTTCCAAGGCCATTTCCTTTTGTTACCCTCTACAGACTAGGAAAGACATTTACCATGAAAAGGCTAATTCTACCAGAGCTGTTGCTTCTGGTGCTTTTTTCAAAGGAGTGGATTCTATCCTTGAGGCTGCTACTTGGACTTCTGTAAGTTGGATGTTATTTCCAGAGTAAGAGCCGGCTTTGCTGGAGCTATTGTGCATGAATTTATAGAGGGCTCTTCGTGACTTCTTCCTCCCAGGTTTCCTCTTGAACTTTTGTACTCTCTTGCATGAGGAATACTGCAATGTGTAAAATCTTACCATAAGATGTCCTTATCACTGTTGCAGTATTCGCGCTCTCCCTCCTACCTCCTCTTCTCTATTCCTCTTGCCGCTTTGGTCAGGGATAATTATTTTCTCCTCCTGGATGCATATGTTCCTCCTAGACCCTAGGGGCATTCTGTTCCATATGGGGTTTTTCAGTTGAGGTATGTGTCCATACGTCACCTTTACACCCTGCACATTGCATACATATGACGTACAATATCTGTGAACCCTAAAGTCTTTGGTATACTGGCTGTACGTGAGGCTATCCTTGGCAGGAGATTACTTAGATGAGGAGTACTGCAACACAGAAGAGAAGGACATCTACGGTTACAGTAAGATTTTACTCAACTGTACTTTTTTGGTCCTATGGCACTTATAAATTGTATTACCTGGTCTTTGCTGCCTTGCAGATGTACTGATATTCTGTCACTTATATACTCACTTATAATACTGCATGCAGCAGAGATGGCATAACACTGCTTGTGAGATGGCCCTGCTGGATACTACAAAAAAAATCATAATCCCTGTATTATGAAGACCAGGAAAAGAGAATCCTGTATCTACTGTTACATAATTAACAAACACAACTGTATTGAAACTGAGCATAATTTCTGGAAAGGCTCTTCCAGAAGCAGTGCTTCTTTGTTACATAGCTGCTATTGAGGTAGAGTTGACTATCTTAAGATTTTGAAAAGTTATACTGTCTGATTTTTTTTTAAACTATATATACAGTCTTCTCATCCAAACTTAAAGGTATGTGGTGTGTTGGAGTAAAAGTTATCCGAATTCAAAGCCTTTAAGGATGGAGAGAGAAATTGCCAAGAAAAGCTAGCAGGCTTTTTTTGTTTGTTGATTCTGATGAAAACATTATAAACTGCCACTTTTTTCTTTTAGAACACAAGGTCAGACATTTGCAAATACCAGCTCCTCTCGCTCTCATGCCTGTTTCCAAATAATTCTTCGAAAAGATAAGAAGCTCCATGGCAAATTCTCTCTAGTTGATCTGGCAGGTAATGAACGTGGCATTGACACTTCGACTACTGATAAACAAACCATAATGGAAGGAGCAGAGATCAACAAGAGTCTACTTGCTTTAAAGGTATGTGGTATTTTCTGCAGGGCAGAAGCAGAGCTCCTAACTGAAATGAAGCTTTTTTTCAGCTTGGCAAGAATGCTGAGCAGATAAATAGCAGATGGTTAATTGTAGCCAATTACAATTCCATATGTTTTTGTATGGATCACTTTTGCAGCCACCATCTTTGGGAACTCAGTCACTGGTGAGGTCTGATGTCTGAGTGTACATCCTTCCTCCCAGCCAAGCCAACTTCTTCCCGTGAATATAGCCACATTTCTAATAAAACTGGTGATTTCAACCTACTTGTTTAGTCTTTTTTTTTTTTGTTACTATGGTATCGCTCTACATTTTGAATGTGGCATTTAGTTCAGAGGTTTGGTTTTCAACAGTTCAGAGCTGACCAGATAAGTAGCCCTTTGGGTAGTTTTTCCCCTGTTTTGTATTGCTTTTTGATTAAATTAGTTGCTGAATTTAGTTTAGCAATTGTGGATGACAGTAGGCTTATGTCCACCCAGTAGAAAGTGTACGCACGTAGACTCTAGATTGTCCCAAAAGACTCATTCTCAAGAGTTTTTTGGTTTTGGTTCCCCTTATTTGCACTCCCTTCAGCATGCTTGCTTGGGAGGGAAGGGGGTGGAATTGCTCTGCAACCATAGTCTGTTTTACTTGCCCCAAGAGTCGTGCCCCTAAGACTGAAGGTGTAATGGATTCCTGATGCCCCCATCCAAGGAGCTGCTATTCACCCCTTTCCACAGCAGCAATTTAATGCCATTCTGAGAGTCTCACTGCTTTACTTCCCCATCCTAACCTCCACCCACAGCTCACTGACGTCTTGTCTAGCTAGATGAGCATTAAGGTCTTCCGGGTGGCATGTCATGCTCCTGGCTGATAGGCTAGTTATTCCTTCCTCTTCTGTTCATTTTACCTTCTCTGGCAATCCTTAAAATTCTTATCTCCATCAGAGCTGCAAGAGACCTACCTCACATGCTCCCTCCCTCTCCAGGTTAAGCTTGTCCATTCTTTGATACCTGCACCATCATGCTCCAGTGCCATTAATCAAACTTTGGTCACCTATGATGTAGTCGAGGATTTGTTCCTCTACTCCACCAGCATATGCTAATATCCTTCTTACACTCTGGAACATCCTACAAGCTGTCCTTCTGTTTGTGTGCTAAGTTTAGCAAGAAAATCCTATGAAGGCAGCAAGTTCACATGTGCTAGGAAACTCCCCAACATTCATCCTTCTCCCCTGCAAGAATGACGTGCATGGCAATGTTGTTCTACCATGAAAAGGATAAGTGGGAGACCTTGGAATGTCGACTGGTCTGTCCGATCCACCTAGGTTCAAGTCTTCAGCTTTGCCAAGGTACTTGGTTAGCACTCGACCCTGAAGCCTGTTACTGAGGTTCCTTGTGCTGCTGCTGTGGAATCTATCATGCTTTAAGTTGCAGGTGTGTCATATTAGCCACAGTCAGGTGTATGTTCACATATTTTAAACTTTGGTTGGTCATATCAGAATAAATGAGATAACACAATCTGAGTGCCTGAAATTATAGTGGAAGACCTAAGCATCTAAGGATTATACACCCACCTTTTTGCATTCTTAACTACATGTGGTAGCCAGATGGAAAGTGTCCTCGTACTAAACTGTCATACAGGCACCCTCAGTGCTGTCAGAAGCTTGCCCGATAATAGCACCATTCTGCAAAACTTGTCAGCTCTTTTCAGCTACCCACTTCTAGGTCAGACTTCTCTGATTCGGGAAGGAAGTTCAGGTATAGGTTTCAGATTTCCTGCTTTCTGAACTATGACACTGAGTACAGTAATGCCTTCATATATGAAGATACCTTATCTATAGTGCAGACCTATTTCAAATGGACTATTAGAGAAGTCCCAGGTGTCCTAAAAAGATGCATTGACATTTTGGGCTTGGAAGCCCCAAAGTCTTTAGCTATTCTTCCAAGTCTTTGAAGATCCATTTAATATGGTATCATTAGAACCAGTCTCCAAACTGCTGGCTCCCAAGAAGCTTGTCTTTTTCTATGGTCCAGGATATTATTCATTTATCTTTATAAGAATCTAGTGACGGGTCTGCAGTGGTGCTGTTGAATACTCCAGAGGAGTTTAAATCTGTTCCAGCCCTAAATAAATAAATAAAAATAAATTTATTTTTCTTACTTCTATAAACACTATACCCGACTCACCACTCTCTTTTAACTTCCAGCCAGTGTCCACATCCTTTATCAGATCCCTTTTGAAAAAACTGAAGCCAACCACCCTTTCAGCCGATCTTCTGCCGGCTGAATACCTGCAAATTGCTGCAGATGTCGTAGCCTACCCTATCTCAATCCTAATTAACAGAACCATAACCGAGGCCTCAATCCCCTCAATTTGGAAAATATCCTATGTTATTCCACTCCACAACTATCCAACTATAGACCTATAGCCATACTATCACCACTTGCCAAAATTATGGAAAAGTGCATGCACAACCAACTAATGCTCTATCTAACCCAAAATAAACTACTCACAGACTCTCAACATGGATTCAGACCCCATCATAGTACAACCACTGCCCTCCTCTCTTTTACTGAAAACATTAATCTTAACCGGAATAATAAAAAAATATCCTCCGCTCTCTTCCTGGACCTATCGAAAGCCTTCAATATGGTAAACCATCAGTTACTTCTATATACTTTAAAAACCCTGTATCTAGATACTCCAGCCCTTGACTGGTTTCAAGCTTACCTCACTGGGAGACGAGCAGTAATGTGGCAAAACAAGCTCTCCTGCCTACTACCAAATACCATAGGAGTTCCTCAAGGTTCCATATTAGGACCTCTCCTCTTTTCAGTCTTCATAAACGACATCCAGTCATCCCTGAAGCCACCTGCATTCAATATGCAGATGACTCGACTATAATATGTTCCAATGCCTCTCTTGCAAATCTACTAACTACCACCCAACATAGCTTCACCAAAGTCGAAAACTGGCTTGCCAACCATCTCCTGATCTTAAATCCAAACAAAACCAAGTTACTTCTCTTCTACCCAACCAATAGATCTCCGACTGAAAACTTCACTATAAAATCCAATAATGGGACCATCATCTCCCAGACACCTATACAAAGCTATTAGGAGTAAACATTGATAATAAACTCAGATTTGATATACATATCAACCAAGCCATTAAGTCAGTCAACAAGAAACTTGGGACCCTATATAGAATTAAAGCCTTCCTTACTCCGAATGCCAGGGCAGCCACAGCCACGTTCACACCTCCTACTATGTGCCTTTTCCGTCCTCCTCACCCTTACCCTTAACAAATCTGATCTAGAAGCTCTCATCCTATAATCACATCACATTGTTTTACGTTTGTTAGGCCACACCACTGTACACCACTGAAAAAGCTTGGAAAAGCTTGATGGATAGAATTCTTCTCACCACACCCAACTCCTTAGCATCTTCAGGCCTTCAAAACAAAAATACAACACTAGCCCCAAAACCCCAAAAACAAAATACTAATCCACTAAACTCCTATCGCAGCACCAGCCAGCAAACTCAGCCCTCCTCCAAACAACCTCTCAAACTCCAGTGGTGGGTGATGCCATTTGCCACTGAAGAAAAATATAAAATAATATCATCTATCACCCAAAATAACATTCTTTTCTACTCTCTCATCTGTAAAAATTGTCAATACCACTCTACTTCATGTCACACTGGCTATGTCCTTGCTCAAACCCAGACTAGCTCTGTGCCATTAACTAAAACATAAACAACTAGCTAAGATGATAAGTACTTTGTATACTGTGAAAGAAATCTGTATCCTGTCTAACTCTGTCATTATACTGCCTACCATCCTTGCTAATGTTATTAATGTTACATTTGTAGCAATCTCAGAAATAGTAATGGCAGTCTTGTACTTGTATGTAAATAGCCCATGTTTTATCAAAACATGGCAAAACAAGCTCTCCTGCCTACTACCAAATACCATAGGAGTTCCTCAAGGTTCCATATTAGGACCTCTCCTCTTTTCAGTCTTCATAAACGACATCCAAACAGTCATCCCTGAAGCCACCTGCATTCAATATGCAGATGACTCGACTATAATATGTTCCAATGCCTCTCTTGCAAATCTACTAACTACCACCCAACATAGCTTCACCAAAGTCGAAAACTGGCTTGCCAACCATCTCCTGATCTTAAATCCAAACAAAACCAAGTTACTTCTCTTCTACCCAACCAATAGATCTCAGACTGAAAACTTCACTATAAAATCCAATAATGGGACCATCATCTCCCCAGACACCTATACAAAGCTATTAGGAGTAAACATTGATAATAAACTCAGATTTGATATACATATCAACCAAGCCATTAAGTCAGTCAACAAGAAACTTGGGACCCTATATAGAATTAAAGCCTTCCTTACCCCGAATGCCAGGGCAGCCACTAGCTCTGTGCCATTAACTAAAACATAAACAACTAGCTAAGATGATAAGTACTTTGTATACTGTGAAAGAAATCTGTATCCTGTCTAACTCTGTCATTATACTGCCTACCATCCTTGCTAATGTTATTAATGTTACATTTGTAGCAATCTCAGAAATAGTAATGGCAGTCTTGTACTTGTATGTAAATAGCCCATGTTTTTGTTAAGTTCTTTCAGCTCATTTACTGTACCTAATTATCAATGTAACTCTGTTGGAGCTTTTCTCCCCGGGCCTCCACTGAAAAAGGACATGTATCCAGTCGGACCATCCTGGTTAACAAATGTAAAATAAAATAAATAAATAAATAAAATAAATATTTCCAGTGACAAGAAAAGCAGCATCTTGGACCGCTTTTGGGGGGGAACGTTTGTATTACAGAAATCCTAGCTTTCTGGGCTCTAAATTCTAGCCCATATTATTAATTACCCGGGTGAATTTCTCTGCTAGTTGCAGGACATGATCTCTCAACACAGCCCTGAAGGCAAAAGTACTCAGGTGCACCCAAACTCTATGCAGATGGTGAGAAGAGTCATTTAATATGGTTATGATGCTATACATGCAGTCTACAGGTCTGCTGCTGTAGAAATTGATTAGAAGATCTACATAGCTGCTGATGCAGTCCCTGCCAAAGAATTAGAAGACCTAGATTTTCAGGGCACCACTAGGGAAAATAGTTGCTGTTTGAATCCCCAATCCAGGAAATTAAAAATATCAAGAAGGATAAACCAATAGAATTGAAAGAGCACATGTTCCACCTACCAGTCCTGTGTGTAATAGGAAGTGTTATTCAGGATTCACTGTTGCAGTATTAACTCTTAGGATTCCTGCCTGTAAAAGCCTGGCAGCCAATTAAACTTCCAGAACTCTGTGCTTCCAACATCCAAGCCAAAATGACAAGACTCCTTTACAAATGATGCGACTCTGATACAGTCTTGGTGCCCTCCAACACGTGGATCTAGAGCACTAACTCCTCCCTTACCCACAATCCCTCTTTCCCTCTGAATACGTCAGTGAAAATTTGAGTTGTTGCCAACTATGCCAGAGAAGTAGGGTAATAGATGTGTAACGTGTCAGCAGGGCTAGTCGGAGTTTTGTAAAGAATTATGACATTTGTGTATCAAACTGATTTGTACAGGTGCTTGTTTTGAAAATGCATTTGTAAAGCTGCTTGTGTTAACAAACAAAAGTACCAACAGTGGCTCCTACTGAACAGAAAAAGAAATAACACCTGTATGTCAGACTGTTAGAGCTGTTGAAATTAATATTGTAACAAAGGATACTGGAAGAGAAGAAGTTAATCTCAGTCCAGCTAACTTTGAAAAAGATTCTGAAATTAAATTACTTAATTTAAGCCATTAAGATTGTATCTTACAATTCTGATTGCAGCCAGAGATGAAATGTCTGTAAAAACAAGGATTAGGAATCCTGCAATATTGTCCTTGTTAGTGAATGAATCACTACTCTAGAAGGGTGGAAGTTTGAAATTGGTTTGACTTACAGAAACTACAACAGATCTCATCAAAGCTCTAGGTGTGTATGGTAATGCAATTTTGCTAAATCATGGCAGCCTCTAGTAAAGTGGGTAGAGCCGGAACTAGAAGTCAGGTGACCAGATGTGTGTTGTGATGTAATCAGGACTGAAATGATGTTTTAATACAAGATGAGACTGAAATGATGTTTTAATACAAGATGAGACTGAAGTCTCAGCAGTCTGTTTTTGAATCCTGACATAGAAGGATCGCTCACTCAATTCATCTTGCTCGCTTTAGTAAGTATTAATAGCAAACAAGAACGATAGTAAAGTAGCAGCTTGTTGGTAGAGGAAGCAGCAAGACAAACTGATATCAACGTAAAAATGTTTGTCTTGCTTCCTCTACCAACAAGCTGCTACTTTACTATAAATGTTTACGTTTGTTTATTTTTATTTATTTTACATTTATTTTACATTTGTTGACCCGGCTAGTCTAGCTGGAGTAATATCCATTTTCAGTAGAGGCCTGGGGAGAAAAGCTCCACACAAATACAAAGAAATAATGAAAACATAATTTGTAAAAAAAAAAAAAAAAAAAAAAAAAAAAAATAAATGTAAAAAATATGGTTAAACAATAGCATAAAAATTACAAAATTTAGAATAAAATAAAGGGACACAAATAATACCTAGTGATTTTATAAGAAAGTGAATCAAGGATAAGAGGATAAATGAGAGATGCAATAATTAAGAACAGGTTAGAGTAAAAGGGACAAAGGAAATAAAGAAGATTAAGGATCATTGACAGTAAGGAAAGAGTGGAGCAAAAAGAAAGGAACAAGGTAGCAAAGTGGAAAGAGTTAAAACTAAGGCAGAGCAGATAATAGAAGCAACCATATAGAGCAAGAAGTGGTGTTATAGTTTACATTATATGAGCAGGCAGGCAAAAAAGTAGGAGGAAAGTAAAGTTAAGGGAAGAAAGGAGTAAAGGAAAATAGTCAGGTATAGTACAGGAACAAAGACAGTGATTTTGGAAGTAGAGTTTGATATTTTGTTTAAAAAGAGGCAATGATGTGATCATAGTTAAATTGCTAGGTAATAGATTCCATCTTCTACCTACAGTATTAGTGAAGAGAGAGTCGCCGGCTGTATTATTGGATTTTATTAAACTGGCCAAGAGTTTACAAGATGAGCGAAGAGAGTTAAGATTGTTATAAGGGATTAAGAGTTGAGAGAGTATAGGGGTGTTTGGTTGGTAAAGTATTTTATGGGCAATAATAAGTTGAGGGATTACCAGATAGTTTTGGAATTCAAGCCAACCTAGTTGTTTCAGGTTATGACAATGATGGGTTCTGAAGGGGTTACCAGTAGCGAAGCGGGCAATGTTGTTATAGCAGGTTTCCAGTTAAGGTTGGCCTTTTTGAGGTTGGTAAAAAATAGGTGAATCATATAGGAGAGTGGATATGAGATGAGAGAGAGCAATCTTGGTTCTAGCAGGTGGTGTGAGAAATGGCTTAATTCGATATAGAGACCCTAATTTTCTGTTGACTAATTTGATGGTATTGTTAATATGTTGATCGAAAGATAGATTATTGTCTATGGTAATTCCTAAAAGTTTTGTTGTTGAGTCAGGTGAGATGACAGTGGCATTGTTAGAAGAGATGGTGAAGTTTAAGGGGGGGGGGGGGTCCAGGTAGTGGGGGTGAAGAGGAGAAGTTGAGTTTTTTTGGCATTGAGTAGTAGAAACCGACTGGAGAACCAAGATTCTACAGTATTAAAGATTTTTTGCGTAAGTGAGTTAAGTTCAATTGTGGATGATGCTGAGCAGACAATGGTAGAGTCATCTGCATATTGAATGCAGGTAGCTTGAGGGATTATTGCATGAAGATCGTTAATGAAGAGGGCCAAGGATGGAGCCTTGAGGAACTCTGATGGAGACAGGCAATAAGAGATGTGGTTTTCCCAAAGCACTGCTTGTTTTCTGTTACTTAGGATGTAAACCATTTGATGGCTAGATTATTAAAAGAGAGAGATTCAAGAATATTAATTAACAAAGAGTGGTTAACCATGTCGAATGTTTTAGAGAGATCAATAAAGAGGGCAGAGGAGACAAGGTTATTATTGCGGTTCCTGTTGATAGTATCTACAAAGGAAAGCAAAGCAGTGGTTGTACTGTGATGTGGTCTAAAGCCATGTTGACAGTTTGCTATTATATTATGACGAGAGAGGTATTGAACAAGTTGAAGGTGAATACATTTCTCCATAATTTTTGCCAAAGGTGAGAGTAGAGCAATTGGTCTGTAGGTTGAGTAGTCAGTAGCGTTTCCACCTTTATGAAGTGGGATATGTGAGACTTTTCAGATATCTGGGATGGTTCCTTTTTTGATTGTCCTATTTATGAGTATGGATATAAGGTAAGCGACTACTTTGGCAGCTTTTTGGAGAAAAAGAGAAGGGAGCTTATCAGCAGAGGGGGTACATGGTTTTAGTTTATGAATGAGTCTGTATATGAAAGATGTAGAGAGAGGTTGTGGAGAGAAGTTATAGGAAGAGTCTGCTAGGTTACTAGGTGGGTAGAAGTTGTTGGTGTTTAGTTGCCTAGCTAGAGATTGAATAGTTTCAGTAAAGAAAGGGTTAAAAGCATTAGCAGTTAGAAGGGGGGTTTCTGGGGTAGCATTGAGAGGAGAAAGAGTTTTGGATGTTCCTGGGGAAAGGAGTCTATTGACTGAAGACCAGAAGAGTTTAGGATTGTTAAGATGAGTTTGTTGAAATTCACAGTAGAATTTTTTTTGTCAGTTATTATAGCTTTTTTAGTCTGATTTCTAAGCTGGCATTGATATCAGTTTGTCTTGCTGCTTGCTTTAGTAAGTAACCAGAATATAGTAATTCTATACATCAGTCAGGAAAATATAGTGAGATTAGTTAAGTACTGTTTTTCTGTATTTGAATCTGTTCTGTTTTATTTTAATGTTTCCTGTGATTGAAAAACGGGTGTTTATTGTAAATAGATATTTAGTATTTTCATGTTTGTTAAATATCTGAAGTTTTCATGTGGCTGGTCCTTTATAAATATTTCAATCTTTGAGAGTACTTGTATGTGGTGACACTGTAGTAGCTCCTGAAAGCTTTGCTGTTTGGTCAATATTACTATTTGTATTAATTTCACTCGATATAATTGGGTACCCTTGTAATCACCTTAGAGTAGCTGGCTTTAGAGTGTCTGGTGGCAGTAACTACCTTGTAATCTGGGCAAAGGGTAGCAGAGTGAGTAAATCTGTGCCAGCCTTTCCCAAGAGTGTGTCTGTACACGCACAAATGAAATCTCTGCGTGTTTCAGCTGCTTAGAGCATGGAAACGGAGCACTGGATTCACAAAGAGGGTGGTGAAGACTTTGCTTGGACATCAGCTGAGGACTCAACTCTACAGCTGTACCAGTGGAGAGTCTTACTGGGGGCTTGAAGAGCCC
>NC_056744.1:436783758-436832868 GCF_019279795.1 Protopterus annectens | reverse complement strand
AGCAGAGTGATCCTCATTGCTCCCTTTTGAACTTGACAGGTATGGCTTGCCTTCCTCTGGTCTCACTGAATACATCATCATTGGATGCTGGATCCCAGACCTGACCTATCTCATCCATTGGGACAGATTCACTCAGATCATTTATGCCTCAAATAGGCCACATGGTTTCTCAATTTCAGTGATGGCCAGACATTCCAGACTCTACTGCAGTTAGAAAAATTGTGGTATCTTCCCATAAAGCTTCCATTAGAGAAATCTACAAGAGTAAATGGAGAAGATTCACTCTTTGGGCACACCAGAAACAGTTGGCTTCTTTCACCGTTCCAGTCCCAGCACTACTGGACTTCCTTGCTTCAATTTTCCAGTACAGAGCACATTTCTCCACTGTTAAAGTTTAGTTGGCAGCCATCTCCAATTACTGTATATGGGATAATGCCTCCTCTTTAGCATCATCTAAATTGTGTAAAGCTTTTCTTTCTTAGACCTGAAATAAACGACCCCACTGCACCTTGGGATCTCACCTTGGTTTTACAAGCCATCATACAAACCCCTTTTGGATCTCAAATTTCTTTCTTGGAAAACTTTTTTTTATGGTAGCTGCAGGACTAGTATCTGAACTTAAAGCACTGTCTTCTAAACTACCATGTTTGATTTTTCACAAAAATAGTTACCTTATACACACACACTTTTTTTTTAAACCAGAAGTTGCCTGTGAAAATATCAGGTCATCAGTTTACTTCCATAAATTTGAAAATAAAGGAGAATGTGTACCCTTCATCTACTTGATGTATATAGACAATTGCGGTTTTACCTGGACAGAGCAAAAGCATTCAGAAAGTGTGATCAACTATTTGTCTCCTTTTCTAAAATAAGATTGAAAAGGCCAGTTTCTTAAGACTACCCTGGCCAAATGGATTGCATTTCCTATGTCTGCTTTCCAAGGGTATTGCATTGCCTAGACAATTGAGGGTGCATTCAACCAAGTCATTGTCTACTTCAGCAGCTTTTGGGTCGAGCTTTTATTGATATTTGTGCAGCTGCCTTTTGGTCTAATACTCGTACCTTTATTGTGCATTACAAATTAGATATTTCCCGGAATAGAGCTGCCTATGTTCTAGACCATCTTTCCATGAGGGCCACTCAAGGTTACTGTAACTGGAGAGACTACCCCATTCGTTGAGGAAAAAATGAAAATGACATTGGGTAAAGAACCTATGTATTCAGCATATAATGTTCCATCTGTGTTGTCCATTTTCATTCTTCCTCAACCTTCCAGCCCTCCTTCCCCGTATCATTTTTCTTTTGGAGAGACCTAACAAGTGTTGGTAACCATAGTTCCTGTCTTGAGCTCTTGATCTTTCTGTTATCACTTTCATGTCATAGCATTATTATTCTATTACATTTATATAATATGTATTACAGCAGGAATCTTATCTGAGGTGGTATGGTCAGGGGCATAATGGGTAATGGAGGAGCTCAAGATTTGGATCCTAGAATCTTTAGAAAGTGGCAGTGCCAGATCCTAACCCATTGGTTGAGGAATGAAAATGTACAACACATATGGAACATTATTGTGAGTGCACAACTTCTTTTTTTACTAGATTAATGAGGTTTAGTCAGTTGACATGTTATAAAATAAAGGAATCTTAAAAAAAGGTAACTTTAAATTGTCACAACATTTGAGTTCAAAAATATCCATACTTGTGGGTACACAGTAAAATGACATAGCTAGGTATACTGTTGATGCTAGCTGTTGACCAAGCGTCAAAGGAAATGTGGGAGCGGACGAGCCAAAACATTCCAAACTGTAGATGATGGATGCTATTAATAAAGATGAGAAATTGCAAGCTGTGAAAGTTTTATACCCATTGTGTGGGTCAGGTCATTTTATCAGACGAGAAGAATTATGGAGGACAATAACTAAAGAGTTTTAAAAATTGTGTATGGGAGGGTAAAGTGTCAATGGGGGGGTCTTAATATGCACGATAGCAGCATATGGCTGGGAATGCTCAACTTGAGTACTTTTATTTTGTGCAACTAAATAGACTATGCTTGAGTAAAAAAGGGCACTGAACTCAAAAGTAAAGATGGAGATTTGAGGACTGGTTTGGAAGAGTCAACAGGAGGGTTGGGGGTTTGTCAATAGGTTTAACCTGGCTGGACAAACAAATGGCAGAGATGATGTTGAATATGTATGGAAGAGGAAGGGTATAGTTTAGATTTTAAGGACAGATGATAATGCGGGTATGATTTGTGATTTAAAGGCCAAGCATATATTTAAATAAAAAGGGCACTATTTCTGATGTTTGGAAATGGACGTCAAGCTAATGGAAATTTTATTAAAAAAAAAAATAGGTGTGGGGGGTGGGGGCAATTAGTACGTTTTAACCAAAGCTAGATCTCGAGACAGTCATAGGTAAAGCATACAAGTCACTACATGCAAAGAAGGGAATGTATTTTCTGATCAAGCAAGACTTGTCACAGGATAAATTGCCAGTTAACCTCAAATTTGGGAATAAATCAGAATCAGACTTGTACCTAGATATGCCACTAAATCCAAGAGCTTTAGTATCTTTGTCTGGTAGTGCCCTACATTGCTACTTTTACACATCAGTCAAACTGGACAGGATTTTTAGTGATGCAGATGGTCTTTGCTTGAGATGCAGTAATCAGGAGAGAGGTACTTGGAAACATATTTTTAGGTGTGTCTGGAGATGCAAAATTGAGCATTTGACACGTTACAGGGGAACACACCCCACAGACCAGTCATAAGGCATTAGCAGCATTAATTGTGGTTAACAAGTTCATGACTAGAAACTGGAAAGTGAAAGGTCTGCCATCACTGGAGGAATTGAAACAAATATGGCAGAATGTGAAACTTGATGAAGGGAACATTTAAGCTAGCTGTCTAGGCATGTGTTTCATAGGTTCATAGGTTGGTACTAGGCTATCAGCCCTAGGGCCTATACAAGCCTTGCCATAACAATTCCCTCGCTATTTCTTCCCACATTATTTACTTTCCTAGACCCCTGTCTAGCAGGGCGACTGACGTGATCCCTGGGGTGAATTTCCTTTCTCCCATCCAATCGTCAAGGTTCCTCTTGAAGAGGTCCAAAGAGTCACTCTGCTTGACATGTATGGGCAATCTATTCCAGAGTCTGGGGAGTCTCTGGGTCAGGTACCTATCCCTCCAGCATGTTTTGTTTATTGTGATGACAAGGTTTAGATCCCTGGAGCGTGTAGCTCTGAGGGATTGGGATTTCTTTAAGTGTAGCATGTCCAACAGCTCTGTGTTTGACATGGCCTTGTATGTTAAGCAGAGATCGCCTCTGAGTAGATGATATGCGACCGAGTATAGCTGGAGTTTAAGGCTGTCTGCGTAGGGCATCTGCTTTAGGCCCGTGTTTCTTTTAGTGAGGTATTTCTGAGGCCTTTCCAGTTGTTGCAGATGTCTTGAGAGGTACATACCAAATGGGGCGTTGTATTCTATAATGGGTCTAATGAGGGATAAGTACAGTGGGACAATGACCTCCTTTTTTCTGGATGAAAAGCCCTTCGTGATGAGGTGTGCCACATAGAAGGATTTCCTGACTGTTGTGGCGATGTGGTTATCGAAGGTGAGACCACTGTCCACCTGTGTCCCTAAGTCTCTTATCACACTTTCTGTGTTTAGTGTACTGCCACCTATATGGTAATTCATGGATACATGTTTTTTCCCAAAGGGATAACAATACATTTCTTGGCATTGAGCTTGAGCCCATGGCTCTGGCACCAAGCATCTGTTTCTGTAAGGCCCTTTTGTAGAGTATCCACATCATTTGGGGATTCAATAATGGCTCCCAGTTTGCAGTCCTCTGCAAACTTTGTTAGCCAGAGTCCCTTAGTGTTGACCTGTACTTCAGATAAGTAGATGCCAAACAAGAGCAGCCCCAGGACTGAACCCTGAGGTACTCCACTTGTCACTTGTCTGGAGCTGGATTTGGAGTTGGCTACTTTTACAGTGTGGGTTCTATCAGTAAGCCATTTAGCAACCCATTGGGTGACATAGGGATTAATACCCAACTTAGTAAGTTTATCTATGATTCCAGAGTGGGGGATGGTGTCAAAGGCCTTGGCAAGGTCTAGATAGGCTGTGTGGACCACCTTACCCTTGTCCATGGCTCTGGAGACTGATTCAAAGAAGTCAATCAGGTTCAGGAGACAAGATCGGCCCTTCACAAACCCAAACTGGGTGGGGTCCAGTGTTTGAAGGTTGCCAATGTCTTTGTTTATAAGTTCCATGATAATACGCCCCATGGCCTTGCAGATGAGGCTTGTCAGACTGATGGGACGGTAGATACCGGGATCCAAGGTGGATCCCCTTGTGGATTGGGATAACTGTAGCTCTGCGCCACTCAGTGGGCAATGAAACCTGAGGTGAGGCTATGATTAAACATGACACTTAGGTGAGGTGCCAGTTCATATTGTAGTTCATGTAGTACACAGCCCGGGATGTCATCTGGTCCCATGGATGCTGTATTCTTGGCTTTAGAGAGTGCATTTTGTACCTGTGTGGCCGTTATTACTGGAATTTGGCAATCTTCCGGTATTGAGATGGGCCATTTAGGGGGTGATAGGGGGGTGAAGTTGGCACTGAATCGATCTGCCAGGATATTGGCAATATCCTTTGAATCAGTATATTTATTGCCATTCTGTTTTAGCTCAGAGCAGATCTGAGCATTGCCATTTAGATTCTTGACATAGTTATAGAATGCTTTGTGGTTGTCTTTGGAATCTTTGGCAATTTTATTTTCATAACTAGATTTGGAGGATTTTATGAGGCATCTCAGTTTCTTACTGAGGCTAGTAAGGGAGTTTTTTGCATCCAGGGATTTTCCTCTTTTCTGCAAAAGTTTCTTCCTTTTGTTGTAAAGTTTGTTTATGGCAGGGGACCACCAGATTGGCTTCCTTTTTTTGGATGAGAACATTTTGGTTCTATTTGGGATGGCACGATTCATGCATGAAGTGGATGTGCTCGTACAGTGCCTTAGTGTAGGATTCAGCAGTTGAACTTTCAGTTCCCGTCTGCATGGGTGTCATGAAGTTTGTCACTTCTGACTTGAGTAGCATGAAGTTGGCTTTGGAGAAGTTTTTTATGGTGGTTCTTTACTGGGGGGTGGGGGTGGGATATGGATGTTAAGGGTGATTAGCTTATGGTCAGACCTGACTAACGAGGGGGGTGACCATAGGTATGGAGCATTGATTTGCCATGTTGGTAATGACCAGGTCTAGGATATTGGAGCCCCTGGTGGGACTATGGATTAGTTGATACAGGGCGTTGGAATTTATGAATTCCAAGAACCGTTGCGCAAAGGTGTTGGGACATGAGTAGTTTTCCCAGTTAATGGCAGGGTAGTTAAAATCACCCAGTATTAGGGTGTTTGGTTCTATCTTAATATTTTCCAGTATGTTTAAAAAGGTGTAGTGAGAATCTTGGGGTATGGTGGGGGATCTGTAGCAAGCTACAATTTGGATTGCAGTCTTACCTAGTGTTAGTCGCACTTGGAGAATTTCAGACACATTGTGTTGGCAAACTAGCCTGGTGGTGTGAATATTGACACTCCTCCACCTTTAGTGTTTCGGTCCTGGTTTGGTGGCCGAAAAGTGTGGTAAGAGTTGTAGCCTGGTATTGCAGGGGTGCTCTCTGGAGCCTTGAACCAGATCTCAGTTACTGCACACATGTTCTCCATTTTTAGGAGTGCCTCGAGAGAGTGCATTTTGAGGTTTAGACTTCTAGCATTGAGTAGCATTACCTTCAGATTTTGCATGCTTGTACCTGTTACGGTGGTGGTTTTGTCCTTTGAAGTTTGCCTAAAAAAGGCACTTTAGGGGTGTCAAGAGCCTTAGCCAGTAACCTGAATCCCAGGGGTGACAGGTGCAGACCATCTCTGGCAAAGCATCGTGGTCTGTCAATCATGTCATCCCAGGCAGACAGATACTGGATCCCCTTTGAATGACACCATAAGCTTAGCCAATTGTTGAAGTCAATCATTTTATCGTTATATTGTGGTATCATTCTGGGCGAAGGCAGGATTCTACTCAGGGCTAGGGTCATACCTGCCTGGGCCACATGATCCGAGAGCTCTTCAATGTCTCTTTTCATGTAGTCCAGGCAGGTACGTCTCAAGTCATTCACTCCAACATGGACAATGACAGTCATATTTGTACTTGTGGAGTGACTTGAGTGCATGCGTTATGTGGGGGATCCTGGCACCCGACAGGCAGCTGACTAATTTTCTCCTTATTCAACCTGGTGAGAGGGACATCAGTGTGCCGGACTATAAAGTCACCTATGACTAAAGTGTTGGGTACATTGTCTTGCCTTAGGGGCTGTTGCTGGGTGGCACACTGGTTTTGTGAACTATGACACATTGGTTGTGATTGGTGTTTGTTTGCGTTTCAGCTTCAGAGGTCTTTGTTGCTTGGGCAGGTTACAGTTAAGGGCCTCTGCATATGTGGATTTAGTGTTGCTATATGTGGGTGTTGGTGGTGCGGGTTTAGAAGGGCTATGTGTTGCTTGAGATGTAGTGTGGGTGTTAACCTTCTCCTCTTGACTGTTTAGCACAATCTTGGGTGGAGAGAGCTTTGCTTCCATTTTGGCTAAGTGCATCTCTCACAGGTTGTAGTGTTGGGTTGTAGGAGGAGAGGGTTGTCTGTGTACATGATGCAATTGCTGCATTGCCCCAGTATGCCCAGATTCACCAGGTGGACAGGAGAAATCACCGGAAGCTGACCCTTGGACATGCCTGGTTTGGGGCTTTTTTTTTTTCTTTGTAAAGTACAGGAGCTGTTTCCTTAGCAAGGTACTTTGCAATTATAGGCTGTTTAGTGCCTACTATTAATTTCTCCTTATTAACAAGGAGAGTTCAGTGTTTGTATGAGTTTAAGGCTTCCTAGTGCTTTCCAGCAGGTATTAGAGAAAGTGCTAGTCACAGGGATGCTTAATGGTAAGATTGAAAAGAATGCACTCTGCAGTGTGCACTAGAGAAGTTAGATGTGAAAGTAGGTAACTTGAGTTTTACCTGTTTAAAAAGTTAAGGTTTAGTGGAGAGTTACTATTTTTAAAACAGCAAGATGGATTGAAAGGAGTGGTCACTTTTATAATTTGGTACTATGAAATACTGTAAGATGGCCAATAAATTTAAATAATTGAACCGGTGGGATTTCAAAAATGATGATTTTGTGATTACTCATAAGCCAGTGAAAGTAGAGAGAAATGAGATATATGGTCAGATTAACATAAGAGGCTGGCAACTAGAAAGACAGTGGTATTTAACAAGACAACTTAAATGGGTGGGAGTGCGGGAAAAAAATCTGCCCCACTCGGAACAGAGAGAGCTGTGGTCTCTTTTTGAAGTTTTAATATGCTGTTAAAACAGAATGCAAGCAAAACACAAGGTGAAGAAAACAAATTACAGTATTCAAAATATAGAAAGGCAATACAGTAATACAAAAAATATAAGCAAACTAACCTTTCCTTCACAGCAAAGTGTAGCAGAGTCTGGATGAGCCTTTCTGGTAACTTATAGAAATGTTGCTTTGTTTTATTAAATTGGTTGTAGCTGTGCTAATGGACTTGAAAGCGATCCGTAATAGTGTGGACACCTATTTCAGCCTCTGCTTTCCCTTTTGAAGAAAGGTGCACTTTTCTGTGTTGGGTGAATAAAAGATGTTTATCTACATATCCCATTCATATCCCATTCATATTTTCATGCACTTCCTTTATGGGATGTGTAGGTGGTCCAGTCTGTTCAAGAGTTTGCCGTTTCATTTGACTTCTCTTTATATATTCAGGATGTGTAGCCTTAAGTACACTTCTTTCCAGCATGGAAGGTTTTCTTCACTTGGACAACTTGACTTATTGCAGCTCCCTTTCAGGATGATGTTTAGGCAGTGAACAAAATCCTTCATAATACTCCATTTTCTGGCAGTGACTGAACTATACCAAGTCTTCTGCTTCCCTTGCAGACATGTTTTTCTTTTTGTATGAACGGTCACATTATGGTTTTTGACCCCCCCCCCCCCAATTGCCTTCACTGATGCTTTTTCTTGTAGCTATTTGAACTGTCATTCTTTCAGCATCATTCTCTGACTTGTTTTCTTAATAGTGGTAACAGCAGTATCTTAAGTTTCTCAAAATGTGCTTGCTTTAGAGGCCTCATCACATTGTCCCTGTAACAAGTGATATGAAGTGTAATGACCAACTCCTCAGTTATGTTTCCCTTACTAATAATGTAAGTACTTTTCTTGCTAATGAACAAAGATCAAGAAACTGTCCTCAATAGCAATTGTGCGCATGCTGTTCTTTTGTGTAATGCATTTGCTATGCAACTTCAGGGAATTGTTATGGCTAGGCTTATATAGGCCCTAGGGCCAATAGCCCAGTACCAACCTATGAACCTTGTGTTAATTTCACTTACGTGATTGCTTTTGTCACTGTGGTTTGTAATTGTGCTTTTAAGTTTGGGTCATGGCTGAAGTGTCAGTTGACCAGACTACCTACCCCAGTTAAACAGAAATATATACCCTAAAGAAAATTAAGCTGTGCTGCCTTCATTACAACTGAGAAGGTGGGTTACATAGTCTAGTATCCCTTTTAGTTTCATAAAAGGTTTGCAAGGCTGCAGGTACACTTTTGAATATGGAATATATTTCCATTTTGTTGGTACCATGAAGCAAAAACTATGCATCCAAAATGAGAATTGGAGATGTTTGTAGTATCAGGATTTCAATCCACACTCCTCAGAATAAGTGACACTTAAGTTGAGTATATACATGCCCAAATTACAGGGAACACCCTAACAGGCAAGCTGAATGCAGGGGTCATTCACATACAAGGGTGTCGGGGGGGTTATCAGGAGACCCTTCTGCGACAGTTCCCCATCTTAGGTTGGGCTGATCATTTTGTTACTGGTTTGTGGTGAATCAACACATGTTTAGGACGGCATTGTGCTTATGTGGTCACCACAGGTGTTGAGGGAAATGGAGCAAAATTCTGACTGGAGGGGATGATCTCACAGATTGACCCACCCAGACAGATTGTCTTATAAATAAACACCAAGATATATTCATAGCATATTGTGGCTTTAACTAACAGGTAAAATGCTGTTTTATTCATTAATGTGAATATTGTCACCTGCTATGTGTACTTCTAGATCAGTAACCTGTTTGGCAATTAGAGTAGAACTTACTGTAACCTTTGAGGGCTAAAAGTGACCGTTTATGCATAACATCACTGTTTCTGACTTTTAGTTGGAAAATTCTAAATTGTGTGTAGCACCTTCGTAGTTTCTGTAGCATACCGCTGTTATTCCTGATGTTTAGTGGAGAATGCAAAACTGTGTGTAGCATCTTAGTAGTTTTTCTCTTCATAGCCTTTATGGCAATACATAATAGTGTACCATATGTTATAGCTTGGTATCAACTACAGTTACCTTTTTTCTTTTTTTTTTTTAATTTGCTATCCTTGCACTTGTGTTGCTGATAGAATTGTGCTGTTTCTTACAATGTATGCTGTGCCTTCCCTGCATCCTCCATCTTAGTTACTTGGTAATGAGTGTTCTAAAACTTCAGATCTAATATTTACCTCCTTTTCCTTTTTATTTTCAGTCCCCTCAGCAAAAGTTTTATTCTGTGTCTTGGCCAGCCTCCAATAAACCAAAGGCTGTCTGGTTGCCCTTCTGTGAGACCCTGCATCGGTGGAACAAGTGTTTTCAGCTACACTAGTGTGCGTTAGAGTTCTATTTAATATGTACTCTAAACTGAAGACATTTTGCTATAGCCTTTTACTGTAAGTGTGCACACTACTGCCCCCCCCCCCCCCCACACACACACACACAAATTTTTTCTCTTCCTATTGTACTCCTAGGTCAATTGCTAAAACTACATGTTAGGTAGTCCAACCTCTCCTTCATTTTTACATATGGGTTCGGAGCCGATCCTCTGCTCAGACTCTGCCGATTTTCAAGTTCGAAGACTTCTGGTTGGCTAGTGGCTAAGCAGGTATCCCATGGTGAACCAGTGCAATCCCCAGATTTCGTTTGCTGCGTCTACGAGTTCAGATGTGCTTCTCTTGGCTCTGGCTAAGTCTTTAGCATTTTTTACTTAACTAGTTTTTTTTTTTTTTTTTTTTTTTGCAGGGCGCAGTTGCGCTTTATCGCCTAGATCGTTAGTTTGGCAGTTCGCCGTCCCTAATCAATAGGGGCTCCTATTGATAATTTCCTATTAATCAGTTATTGTTAACTGGTGGTCTTTGGCGGGGATCCGCTGAAGTCTTAATCACTTTTACAGTTGCAAATTTTTTCCTACCTTATTGAACATGTGTGGTGTGTTTTACTTGGTCTCTTTGAATTAGAAGACCCAGTTCTTCACAGGGCTAGGCCTGTTTAACTTAGAGGACCTAGTCCTCGAGTTACTACTTTACTGTATTTTTATTTGAAAAATTTCGTGTGACTGAATATCTGTTGTTTTAGTCGAAAGACCTAGTTTCTCTTACACCAGGCTAGGCCCGTTTAACTTGGAGGACCTAGTCCTCGTGGAATTCTTCTGCAGGGCTAGGCCTGTTTTAGTTAGAGGATCTAGTACTCAGTTATTCTCTGTCTCTCTCCTCCTCTGGTTGCTTGTGTTTGCAATGTCTAAGGATAGCAAGGAGCACAAACCCTCTGGGTTCAAAAAATGTATGAAGTGCTCCCAGAAAATGTCTTTGACGGATGGCCACAGTAGCTGTGTATACTGCGTGGGAGCCATCCATTTGCAGGAATCATGTGTTTTCTATCATGCTTTCTCTCCTAGAATGTTGCAGGAGAGAGAGAGCAAACTGATACTCAGGGGTCTTCTGAAGCCAACCTTTGAGGAAGCCTCATCTGGTTCATCGGCTTCTTAGTCTGTCTTCAAAATCAAGATCTGACTCAAAATCAAAAGGTTCAAAAAGGCCTTCTCCGGCAATGGCTGGTGTTTCGGAGCTGCTTTCCAAATTAACAATCTGCCGCCTCGACTCCTCAGTCTTCGGAGCCTAAGGAAAGCACCGTGGTTTCAGAGTCGGTCACAGGTGCTTCAGTACCGACTGCTGAACCCTTGGTAATAGTTGACTCTTCTGCTCGGAGCTGGTCTGTAGAGTCCCTACTGGTCTCCTTGCTGGTCAACTCTCCAGTGCCTGCTAGGTAGAGATCCCCAACTTTATCTTCTAGATCTTCCAGGAGTCTCTTGGAAGAAGATGTGGAGAGGGGTAGTACTGAGACTCCTAAAGTCTACTCTGCTTAAATTTTTGTTGGCTCCGGGGCCACTTGAACCAGTTTTGTCAATCTGTGATTCCTCCACCGAGCCATGTTGGCTTTTTGGAGCCGAAGTGCTTATTACCAACGGAGGAACCCTCGGTTCCAGCTCTCCTTGCTGTTGCATTGGAGCAGAGTTCGGCTCCGACACGCTCTGCTCAATCTGTAGTGTCCAGGGAGCGAAGCTCTTCTGTCGGCGCCGATGGGCAGGGTTTGAATCTATTTTTGTCTGTTCTGAGCCTTCCTGTCCATGCTTCACCAGGGTGAGCTCAGACCCTGCATCTATCTGAGCCGATGGTTCGGGCTCCGGCACCGTCCTTTGTCTCTTCGGAGTGGGGACGGTCTTTAGAGCTAGAGAGATCTGCTTTTGAGGCGATGAGTCTCCTGTCATAATGTACAGCCCCTGCCAGTGGTACAAGCACTCATCCCCCCAGGGCTTCCACTTTGGTCTCTGTACCTACTCTCTCCAGAGACCGCAGAGACCAACAGCCTCAGGAGCCACCAGCTGGTGTCCCCCACTCTTCCGGGGCGTCTCGAGAGGGTCCTTTCGAGGAGCCCCCTCGGAAGAGAGTATGCAAGAGGAAACATATTGACTCCCAGGATGAGTCTCTGACATTGGACACTGACCTCGAGGAGACTGAGGTGTCCCCCAAGTCATCCTCTGATGTCTTCTTTGTGGACATTCTAGAGATCCTTAAACAGAGGTGTGACTGTCCCATTGTCAACCCTTCTGATGAGTCTCTGTACCTGAAAGCTTTCAGGTCTCAACCGTCTGCCTCTTGGGTGTCTCCACTTTTCGAAGAGCTAATGGATCTGGTTAGTCAGAAGGTGTGGGATACTCCTGATTCCGTGGAAGCCAGTTCCTAGAAGACCAAATAAGTTCCTGTCTGCCCCTCCTGGGAAAGAATTCTTGTCTAAGGGCGTTCCCGTAGATGCCGTGGTGGCGGCGGCCGCGAAGTAGTTGGCGGAGACTTCTTCCTCTGTTCATCCACCAAACAAGGAGTCTCGACAGATGGAAAGATTTGGGAAGGCGTGTATTTAGTTCTGCGGCTTTTATACTTTGATCTCTGAACTATCTTACCATTTCACGAGGTTGCAGCGGGATCCCTCAAGGAGTTAGATTCCATACGGGGTGCTTGTCCTGAGGGAGTCCCTGATAGGATCTCTGTTCAGTTGTCCACCCTAAATTCTGTAGTTAACTCCTGCATGCGGCTTATCTCCCATGCGGCTGATGGAGCGAGCAGAGCAGCGGGTTCAGGAGTTGCCCTTAGGCATCACTCCTGGATGCGCTTGTGTAACTTTGCGGAGCCTTTTACGTCCGCCTTCACCAGTGCCCCATTTGATGGTTCCTCCTTGCTTGGTCCCAAGGTGAAAGAAACACTGTGCGAGCAGGAAGGAAAGAGACACTGCTGTGGGAGTCCATTTTACCGTCCCCCCTCGACCATACCCCAAAGGTCAAAGGGGAGGTAAAATGTGGTTCAAAAGTCCCAGTGGGCCTTTCTGGACACAGTGAATCCTCCTCGGAGGAGGAGGAAATAGTAGACGTCACCCTAGAGGCAGGGACGGTCCACAATACCAGCAAGGCCATGATTCCTTTGAGGGCAGCCTCATCAGCGCTCCTGATGTGGGGGTCTGACTGCATTTCTCTGGGGCCAGTCGGGGGTCGCATCTTTGTATTCAGAAGCCTTGCTAAATATAACCCAAGACAAGTGGGTACAAAGAGTTGTTACCAGAGGCTATACCATACCCTTTTCCCTTCCACCGTTTCTTCCCAAGTAGGTCCCAGATGTTCCACCCAATCACAGGGATCAGGCAACTGTGGAGATCAACAAGTTGCTCTTAAAAAGTCATCCAGCCCGTCCCAGCAGACTAGCCCGCATCCGGAACTTATTCCAGGTTCGTTTTACTCCCAAAATGAACTGGAGGCCAATATTGGACCTCAGTAGATTAAATGAATCTGTGAAAAAGGACAAGTTTCAGATGGTCACACTGCAGTCGATACTCCCATTTAGGGAAAGACTATTGGATGTGCTCTCTGGATCTCCAAGACTCCTACTACCATATAAAAATGGACAAGGCGTCAAGGAGGCATCTGTGCTTCTGGCTGGGAGCCAGCCATTATTAGTTTTGTGCTCTGCCCTTTGGTCTCACCACAGCCCCCAGGGTGTTCGCCAAATGCATGGCAGTAGTGACAGCTCACTTGAGACGTCAGGGATTCCAGGTGTTTTCGTATTTGGACAACTGGCTCCTGACCGCCCCCATCAGGCATCTACTCCTACAAAACAGGGACGCCACCATCCAGCTTTGTGCTCAACTAGGGATCTCCATAAATTGGGAAAAATCTGCATTACTGCCCTCCCAATCTGATTTTTTATTAGCGCAGAGGTAGACACAGTGGATATGACAGTTCGTCTTCCCGCCAAAAGAGCACAAAACCTCATTTCACAAGTTGGGCATCTTTTTTTCGCTTCGGAAGGTCAAAGCAAAATTGATTCTTCAACTTCTTGGAATGATGGCCTCAACCATTCTGATAATACCTTTAGCCAGATTGCACATGAGAATCCTTCAATGGCTCCTGTACTGCCAGTGGTCATTCCAATATCTACCGCTGAATCACCCTATTCTGCTGACGGAATCATGATAAAAGGACCTTCATGGTGGATAGCCCCCAACAACTTGTTCACGGGAGCTCCATTTGTACCCACCCAACCCGTTGCCACTGTGACCACGGGTGCCTCCCAGGTCAGGTGGGGGGCATTATCTTGGCAGGACTGTCCACGGCACATGGCAAGAACACGAGGCTCATCTGCATATCAGCGTTCTGGAGATGAGCGGTGCTTCTGGCATTGCAAGCACTTCAGGGCCTTCTTCCTCCAGGGACGATTGCAATACAATCGGACAACATGTCTGTTGGGTGGTATGTCAACAAACAGGGCGGTACCAGATCTTACCCACTCTGTTGAGAGGCCATGTGCGTTTGGGAATGGGCGATTTCTTCCCGGCGCTTTCTGGTGGCAACGCACAATCTGGGGACAACCAATGTGATAGCTGGCAAGCTGATCTGAGCAATCTTACTGTCCCACGAGTGGTCTCTGAAACGGGAAATAGTGGAACAGATTTTCCGAAAATGGGGACAATCTTGCTGCGACCTTTTTGCCAGTCCAGTCAATGCCAAGTACAGCAGTTATTTTTCTCTAATTCCCCCTCCGGGGGAAACACCCAAACACACACTCTGGTCCACGATTGGCCCACGGGACTTGTCTGTTTTTCCTCCATTCCCTCTTATCCCCAAAGGTGATACAGAAAGCCAACCGACTGTGAAGCAAGTTGATCCTCATTGCCCCTTACTGGTCTCATCTGGTCTGGTTCCCCTTCCTTGAGCCTATTCTCCTGGGTGATCCTTGAATTCTGGACCCAGTTCCAGATCTATTGACCCACATGTCTGGTTCGCTACACCCCTCTCTCCACACCCACAAATTGACAGCTTGGCTGCTCCAGTTCCATCTCTAGTCAGGCTTCATGATGTTTCGTCATCAGTGTCCCATATTCTTTTATCCTCGCATAAACCCTCAACCAGAAGGCTGTATGAATGTAAATGGAAAAGGTTCGCTATTTGGGCACAGAAAATGAAAGTGGATCCTTACACCGCTCCTATTCCTGTGATTCTGGAATTCCTTTCAGAGCTTTTTCAACAGGGATCTGCTGCGGCCACCATCAAAGTACAATTGGCGGCGATCTCACATTTTTATTTAGGGTCTCCAAATGTCAACCTTATGTCTCATAAGCTATGCAACACTTCCTTGAGAGGAGCCACTTTACTGAGACTACAAGAACCTGTGGCTTCTTGGGACTTAAATTTTGTGTTGTCCAAACTAACATCTCCTCCCTTTGAACAGTCTCATTCATCTTCCTTAAAATATTTGTCTTGAACGACTGTGTTCTTAGTAGCTATTATTTCAGCTAGACGTGTTTCTGAGCTACAAGCCCTGTCTATTAAGCCACCTTATTTAGTCTTTCATAAAGACAGGGTTTCTTTACGTACCAATCCTTCATTTGCTCCCAAAGTTTGTTCTTCTGCCACATTGAATCAGTCAATTGAGCTTCCAGTGTTCTTTCCCAGTCATAGCAATGCAGCTGAATATCGTTTCCACCAGCTGGATGTTCAGACAGCTACGTTTTTATTTACAATGGACCAAAGAATTTTGGAAGTCAGACCAGTTTTCCTTTTTCTGATTCCAGATTGGGCTTACCAGTTTCTAAGGTGACATTGTCTAACTGGATTTCGAGTTGCATACTTTCATCTACAGTTCGGAGGGCAGACCTTTACCCCACAGGATCAAGGCTCACTCTACCAGGTCTCTGTCTACCTCTGCAGCCTTTCAAGCCAGGGTACCAATTGATCATATCTGTGCAGCAGCTACGTGGCATACCCCTCACACCTTCATTGCTCATTATAAGTTGAATTTGGCTTCATGGGGTAGAGCATCCTTTGGCTTCATGGTGCCCAGGAGTATCTTTCAATGAGCCACCCAAGAATAAGGCGCTAAGGACACTGTCCCGTATGTAAAAATGAAGGTGAGATTGGACTTCCTAACATAAAGAAGTTATGTACTCGCCATTAACGTTCCATGTTGGTAATCCATCTCACCCTTCATTTTTACCAACCCGCCCTCCTGCCTCCATCCTGGAAGATCTGGAGGTAATACTTTAAATTTCTTGGTTGGTGACCCTTTAGCATTGGTTTGTTGGTTAGGGGTTTCTTTGTTTCTAGCGAGCAGGAAACCAGATCTGGGGATTGCACTGGTGCACCATGGGATACCTGCTTAGCCACGAGCTAACCAGAAGTCTTCGAGCTTGAAAATCAGCCGAGTCGGAGCAGAGGATCGGCTCCGAACCCATATGTAAAAGTGAAGGTTGAGATGGACTGCCAACATGGAATGTTATGGTGAGTACATAACATTTTTCTTTCTCTTGGAAAAGGTTTACTTGTGTACCTACAGCCCATACTTCAGTTGTTTTTCCCTATAGAAGTGGTGGTCCTTTTCACCACACTACTAGATTAGTAACACAATATCTGTAGTTATTAGGAAGATACTGCACTACACTGACCTAGAATTGACTGAGCTTGGTTTTCCTCATTGTTTTCTTAGCAGCTGGCCTAGTCGAGTTTTTCTGGCTCACAACCTTGTATTACTTTGTCTGCCCCCCTCCACCACTTTGAGCCTGCATGCCTCCCTCCCACTCTTGCATAATTACAGAAGAATCAAAAAAACCTGATGTAGAAAGGCACCATCTTTTGTCTTTGCTTTTCTGCCCTTACTTCATAGGAATCCTCTGTAGTGTGCTCGCATATACCATATTCCATTCCTTTTTAAATAGTACTCTGTTGACTCTTAATTTACTGCATGTCCCTTTCCTTAAAACGCCTGGCATAACCACACCATTTTCCTACTTCTCAGTGAACTGCAGCTCCCCATTTTTAAAGAAAAATAAACGAAAATACCTTTTCTTTTACAATCTAGCTTGTCTAATTGCCCTTAAATCTGGCTGTTTATCTTCCCCGGACACTGGATTGTACTGGCTGATTTTTTTTTTTTTTTGTACTTTGCTCCATTCCCTCCCACCCCCCATCCCCATATTTCCTTTATACCTTACCACAGGTCCCTCCCAACCATCAAACTCCTCCCCTTCCTGTTACACAAGTTAACACGCACTACAAACTCTCTTCCTACATTACAACTCCTCCCCAAACTCTCAACCAACTCACCCTATTAAAGCCCTCTCCTCCTCTTCAAATATGCCAGACTTAATCGTTCCTTTCATACTTCTACCTGCACTGCTCCCTCCTACACAACATAACATCACCTCACATACTCTTAACCCCAATACATAAATCCCCCCACCTACCCTCACCTAAACTGCTTTTCTTACCCTCAGCAACCTATATTCATCTTTGCATCTATCCTTCCAATGAATATACTGCTCCCTAAAATAAAAACTACTCCTTTCAGCCATAGTACATATAAGTATAAAACAAAATACTTTTACAACTACCCACAAAAAATGAAAGCTTATGACTTCCCAAGGACTCTACTCGTCAGGTGATATACACCCAAACTCTGGTCCTAACACCTCACAAAATAACACCACCAGTTCTAATCAATCATCCATACAAAAAAGTCTCCTATCAATACTCGGTGTGCTCTACAAACTAAGCCAGTTTCATGCTTTGGTATCTCTTCATACCCCAGGCATTCTCTGTCACAGAAACTTGGCTTAAACCTCAAAACCAAGATAGACATTCTTCCTCCTGGTTTTAATGTACTTCACCAAGATCGCTTAAAGAAAAAAGAAGCAAAAAGGTGGAAGTGTTGCTTTAGTTTACTCTAACTCACTCTCTCCCTATCTAAATAACCAATTCCCTCCTTTACACCTGCTGAAATACTAATAGCAAACATCAAACCCAATGACTTTACTACCATCACAGTATTAGCCATATACACTCCACCACGGGACAACATCCCCTTAATGGAAAATATACTGCCCTATCTCTCCCTACATTTCACTAATGAAACTATCCTTCTTGGAAACGTAAACATTAATTGGCATAACCTTAATAATCCAAACCATCTACAACACACAAATCTCCATGGATTTAAATAACTAATCTCCAAACCTACCCATACAAATAACTGTTATTCTTCAAGCTCCTTAATAGATTGGATACTTTCTAACCCCAGCAAATACCATAACCCTGAAGCTTTACTTGATTTCCTGAGTGACTACTCACCTATAATAGTGCTATGATAGATGCATCACCCACCTCCCCAAACCACACCAGTTTATCACCAGCTGCAAACTTTCAACCTTTAACCCAGACACTTAAAACCCTCCTCTGTAGAATTAACTGAAATGTCCTTACTCTGCTCCAACTCGAAACAGTAAATGCCTTCAACTCTACTTTCCTAACTATTTTAAGTTCTCTAGCCCCACTAAGAAAAGTTCAATTAAAGGCAAACGTTTCACCCTGGCTAGCAAAAAAAACCCGTACCCTTATGACATCTAGAGATAGAGCATGGAAAACATGGGTACAGACCAAACTTCTAGCTGACCTCCTAAAGTTTAAAGAACTTAGAAATCGGACAAAAAAATTATCAACAAAGACAAAAAAGACTTCCCCAAAAACATTAAAATCTGATCCCAAAAAATTCTGGAATGCTATAAACCAAGTGCTAAATCCAGGTAACCCAACTTCACCAAACCCATGTCCTGAAAAGTCACCTGAACAAACTGCCAAATACCTTCAACACCTACTTTATCAAATCCATTTCCAAAATATTTAACCCTAACTCAGGAATCATAGAAAAACTCACTACGCTAGGCATCCACCCCATATCACTAGGTGGGTTGCAAACTGGCTCACAGAACCCACAGTGTGAAAGTGGACTTAAGTCAGACTGTTGACCAGTCATGAGTGGAGTCCCTCAGTGTTCAGTCCTGGGTCCTCTCATGTTTGGTATCTACTTCTCTGAAGTCCAGGCCAACACGAAGGGACACTGGCTGATAAAGGTTGCAGACAATTGCAAGTTGGGAGCCATAATTAACTCCTCAAGTGATGTTGACATCCTACAGAAAGTCCTCACTGAGACCAATGGCTGGTGTCAGAACCATGGCCTTAAGCTCAATGCCAAGAAATGTTGTCATCCCCTTTGGGATAAACGCGGTTCCCATGAATTACCACATTGATGGTAATCCACTGAACAAAGAAGGCATTATAAGAGATCCAGGAGCACAGGTTGGTGGCAACCTCTCTTTTGACCACCACATTGCAACTGTGGTCAGAAAGTCGTCCTGTGTGGCACATCTCATTACTAAGGGTTTTGCATCCAGGAAGAGAGAGATCATTGTTTTCCTGTACTCTTCCCTCATTAGGCCAATTGAGTACAATGCCCCATTTGGCATGTACCTCACTAGACACCTACAACAACTGGAGAGGCTGCAAAAATACCTCAGAGGATCTTAGGCCTTAAACACTTGTCCTATATGGATAGACTCAACCTCCAACTATTCTCTGTCTCATATTGCCTACTTAGAGGTAATCTCTGCTTGACTTACAAAGCCATGTCTGACCCAGCTCTGTTAGAAATGCTACATCTAAAGAAATCCCAATCCCTCTGCACTACCCCTCCAGAGACCTCAGCCTCATTACCACAATCAACAGAACAAGCTGGAGGGACAGGTTCATAACCCAGAGACTGGCCATGCTATGGAATAGACTTCCCATACATGTTAAGCGGGGTGCCTCACTGGCCGTCTTCAAGAGAAATCTTGAGTGGATGTGAAATAGAAAATTCGCCCCGGGGATCACTCCAGTGGGCTCTACTTGACAGAGGCACTTGGAACTAAGGTTGGGTGGCATGATGTCAGGGTAATCCTATGGGCTAGGCTTGTAAAGGCTCCAGGGCCATTAGCCTAGTGCACACCTATGAATCTAACCTCTCAAACAACAACACTTCAAACCTCCCTATACACCCCTCAACCACTATCTCAGTAAACTCCTCCTTTCTCAAACCTGTCTCCACTGACTATATCAGAACTCTACTTTCAAAGCTCAAACCATGCTCTGTATCAGCAGACAATATTCCTTCTTACTTTCTCCAGATTGCTGCACACTCCCTTGCTATGCCTGTATCTATAACTAATCAATCGCTCCATCTCTGCGTCTGAAGTTCCTTCCATCTGGAAACAGTTTCACACTATTCCTATTCATAAAGGAGGCAACTCCACAGAAATATCTAATTTCAGATGTATCGCTATCCTCTTCCCCCCTCTCCAAAATCCTTGAGAAATGTATACACAAACAAGTTCTGCGTTTTCTTACAAGAAAAACCTCACTCCAACACAGCATGGCTTCCATCCCAAGCATAGAACCACAGCTCTGCTATCATTTCTCAACACCTTAGCCCTTGCTAAAGATGATCGCATGCTCATATCCTGTCTATTCCTTGACCTTTCTAAGGCTTTTGACACTGTCTGACACACTGCTACTTAATAAAAACTTGTAGACCTACATTTTCACAGATACAGCTGCATGGTTCTCTAGCTATCTCTCTTAGGCTGCAGTCAGTAAGATGGGACTCAGCACTATCTACCCCTCTCGCACTAAGAACTGGTGTTCCCCAAGGTTCCATTCTTGGACCTCGACTCTAATATCTTCAACTCAGTCCACTCCTCTTGTTCTCAGTCTAACATTGTCCAATATGCAGATGGACTCTAGTCATGACTATTGCTAATTCCCCCTTAGAGCTCCTAATAAATACCCAGACATATTTCAACTCAGTAGAGACATGGCTCACTAATAATCAGCTCATCCTTAACCCTAATAAAACAAAATTACTACTCTACCTAAATCTGCAAACCACATTAAACTTTCAGTCTCCAGAACATCCCTAAACAATACTCGTATAGAAGTCGAAAGTAGCACAAAACTCCTTGGCATTACCATTAACCAACTAAAATTCGATCTTCACATTAACAATTGTATCAAAAAAAAACACCAAAAGCTAGGACTGCTGTACAGGAACATCAAATTCCTAACTATTGAAGCTAGGATTTCTCTTACCCATGTCTACCTTCTACCATGCTTAACCTATTGTTCCCAAATACTCAAATCTGAACTCCTCCCTACTTACCAAATTAGAATCAATCTACCACAAAATAGCTAGATTTGCAGCTCAACAAACATGTCAATCTCACAACTGTCTCTCCCTAAAATACCTGAACTGGCCCGAACTACCACACCTGTTCCTACAATCTCAACTCCAAATCATACACTCCATCCTATATCAGCCTGATATCTTCCCAAGTCGATCTCTCTTCTCTCACTACTCCCCTACCAGACTTCTATGAAGCTCAGCCCAAGACCTACTAAAAATCCATAAACCCAAATCCAGCACAGGGTGCAACTTGTATAGCTACCATCCCTCTGTTGCATGTAACAAACTCCCACTAGAAATAAGGACCCTGACTCACCAAAACAATTTACACTAGCAACCAAAGACCACTTTAAAAAACACTAGTCCTGCCATTGTACTCGCCCTCCTTGATTGTTACCTACCTTTAGAGTGCAGTCAAACTAACTTACTAAAATTTACCATTAACTACTTCATCCTATGCAACCTCCAATGCTTCTTCTATACTCTGCTCCTTGGAATTCTTATGTAACCTTTTAAGTTTTTGCTACTCTGCATACAAAACATTTAGTCAACTCTCTCTTTAAACCAAAATATACAATTTGTTCTACTTTAACATTCTCATTTTGTTTATAGTACTGCTTCATCTGTCAACAGTATACATGTATGTAGCTAATGTATTTTAACTACCAAAATTCTCTATTGCTATTTTTATTGAAATGTATTTGTATTGCTATTTTTATTGCATTGTATACCTTTGGATCTTTCCTCCCCGGACCTCTGCTGAAAAGGGGCAATAGCTCAGCCAGACAATCCCGGTCAACAAATGTAAAATAAATAAAAGTTTTCCTTAAGTGTAATTTTATTTTTCACATACGGTTTAACATTTTCTATGCATAGACAACCCCATATTACTCTATTTCTTCTGTAATGTGCTATATTTTTGCCTTTTGCAAGGTTCCTGATTGCAAAGGGTTTTAATGTACCAGTTCAATAAAAAAAAAAAAAAATTCCAGATGTACAACACAATTGTAAAGGGGCATACATCTCACTAAACTATGTACTTGACTAGGCATCTGTGTTGTCCATTTTTCATTTTTCCTCAACCCATGGGTTCGGATCTGATCTGACTTGGTGGCATACTACAGACTTCAGATCCAGCTCTCAAGCTCTTCCTCCTACCCATAATGCAATATTCCACCCCCATTACCTCAGAGGTTTACCTTTACATGTGCGTATTGCACACGGGCGACCGTCAAATGTTTGAAAGACAGTTTTCAAGTTCTGAAAACTTCGAACGGAAGACTGTTCGAATGTGCAATGAGCGAATGCACAGTGACAGTCGCTCATTGCACATTCGACATTTGGGGGCAGAGCGCACTATAGTGGGGAGTTGGAAATGGTTCCAAGCCCCGCTGTAGTGCGATCTCAGAGTTGGAATAAAGAGATAGGGTGGGGGGGTGCAGGGGGGCTTGCCCCCCTGCATTACACGGCATATATTTTTGTTGACATTCATGTTCGAAAAACAGCGAATCGGCTGTTCGATTTGCTGCTTTTCGAACATTAGAAACTGTCGCTTTTTCCAGTTTCGTTTTTACGATGCGAAGGTATGACCACTCGCACAAGTGTGATTCGAGGTTTTAAAGGTAAACCACCTCAGATAAAGTTTGTTGCCATAGAACCTTGTAATTAAACAGAGACTGGTAGACTGAGAAAAGAAGGGTTCAAACCCAGAACTGCAGGATCCAGATAAAGCCTGTAGGTGTCTACAGAAAGGATGGATGAGGAGAAGTTGAGGAAGAATCAAAATGGATAACGCAGAGCCTGGTTATGGTGAGTACACAACTTTTATGTCCTCTTCATTTTTCATCAGCTCATGAGAGAGAGTCCCAAGCTACGGTTTATCTTGGGTGATCTTCATGGAAGGATATTCGAGTACCGCCAAACCAAAGGCGGTTCTGTTTCAACAAAAAATCTAATTTGTAATGAGCAACAAAGGTATGAGCATTGGACCATGTGGCTGCAGCACAAATATCCGTAGATGTTTTTGACCAAAAAGCAGATGAAGCCATGGATCCTGTTTAATGAGTTTTGGGAGGTTTGGGTAAGGACATGCCTTGTTGGGAATAAATCCAAGAAATAGTCTTTAATCCATTTGGCTAGAGTGACTTTGGAGACTGAATAACACTGCTTTTTTTGGGGAAAAAGTCAGAGTTGATCTGATTTTTCTAATTTGTTTTATTCAGTGAAGATAAAAACATAATTGTGTACATCAAGGAGATGTAGCATGCACGGTACTTTATTCTAAAAATTCGAGAAGAAAATTGGTAGGTGGATGGATTGATAATTTCAGTAGCCGGTTGAGGTAAAAAGAAAGGGTTTGTAAGGCAACACTATCTTTGTGGAAAATGCTTTAAGGCTCTTGAGGAAAGAGCCTGAAGTTCAGATATTCTCTCTGTAGAAGTAATATCTACTAAGAAGACTGTTTTAAATGAAATAAATTTTAACCATTTTTAGCTGAAGGTTTGAGTTGGACCTTGCAGAACAACTGTGCAAGGGGTCTTTCATTGGCGGTCTGAGAAGAAAAATACCCTTTAAGAATGCTTTGCATAATTTGGAAGAGCCCCAAGAAATTATTTCTGTCGCCTATGTGAAAATTAGAAATTGCTGCCAATTGAAATTTGATTGTAGAGAGAACTCGTCCCTTCCTCAAAAAGAACTGCTAAAATGGAAGTACTGCAGAAACTGGAACAGAGAGAATCGGGCTCATTATCCAAAGTCCTAAGGGAAAATCATTTCAATTTGCTTTTGTATACCTTCTTAAATACTTTTTGAGAAGCGAAAATAATGGTACGTACAGGGGAAGAGAGCTTGGGCTGTCTCCACATAAAATGGAGAAACCATGCAGTTAGTCTGAGGACCTGGATACTGGGTTGTTGAATTCCTGGCAGGTGAGAGGGGAGATCCGCAAACTGCTCCAGTATCCTTTGGGGATAATGAGGGTGAGAGACCTTGGGAATGGGGTATAATCATAAAGGAGACCAGAGGGCTAATCATGGACTACAGCATCTATTGGTGACTTCCCCCTGAGGGGGGATTAGAGCAAAGTAACCTACTGCACTTGTGGGGAGGCACAAAAAGATCGCAGCAAGGTTGGCCCCAATGACAGAATATCCTTTCTGCCAAGATTGGTTGAGAAACTACGCGTGGCATCTAGATGGATCTGCTTTGTTTGTCTGCTAACATAGGAAGTTACTAGGCTATTGGCCCTGAGACCGTTAAGGCCTGTCCAAAAATTTAGCCCATATTCCAGCAAGTCAGCACCCTATGCCACTGTCCAGCAGAGACATAGGTGGAATTCCAAGGGTGTATTTTCGGATGTTCTTCATCTCACATTGCTGCAGTCCTTACACTTGGGTAGTCCGCTGTCCTCGGTCGGCCCGAATATCAAAGTATAAGGCTGACGTCGGTCAAGGCGCATTTGACTGACGTCAGGGTACAAATGCGCATGACCGACGTCATATCCTCAGTCTTTTTTGCCGCATGGTCCGATGCAGAAGCAGCGTTACAAGTGCCGGTTGGCGTTCTGAAATTGTTCGTTTTCGGAGTTTCAGACCGAATCAAAGTTGGCTAAGTACCCCGTTGGGGAATATTTTAGTTTTTTCTTGCCTCAGTGGTTTACCGGATGTCAGAAAAAGTGAATAATTGTATTTCTTGTGGGAAACAGATACCGCATAGAGACTACCATACTTTGTGTATTCCTTGTTTAGGGCCTGAGCACGACGTTGTTGGGTGTCGCTCTTGTGCTAGATTCAATAAGCGCACTATTAAGAGGAGATTAGATTGTGCCAGGTTAGTCTTCGGGAAGCGGTGCAATTATAAAATGCCGTCGGATGCTCCGACGCCCGCTTCTTCGAAGAAGCGCAAGGACAAAGCTGTTAAACCTAGGCTAGAGGAACCATCAGTACCGGACGTCGGTTCTTTAGAGGTGTCGGTGGAGCCGGTGGTTCCACCGGAGGTTTCTTTGGGTTCCCAGGGAGAGACTTTGTTGTTGCAGGATGTGGCCTCTCAGGAGGCAGGCCAGGCTGATGGGGCTTCTCAGGTTACTATACTCCCCTCCCTGCCTAGGGTGGTTAGGCCCTCTCCTTCTGTTTCCAAGGCTTCTCCCAGGGGCAGGCCAGGTTTAGCTTCAGTTGGTGTTACCCCTAGTTCTTCAGGGACTGTGCCCAAGAAGCATATGCTTAAAATGGCAGAAGATTTGATTACTTTGATTAGGGTTCTATGCCCCCTCCTGATAAGAGACCTAGGGTGGAGCCTGAGCTAGGGAGTTTTGAGCAGGCTTCAGATGTTTCAGAGTCTTCGGCTGAAGACTTGCAGGAGTACTCTCCTTATTCTGATTCTGATGTGGATGATTCTACTCCTTCTGCTTCTCCTCCTGAGGATTTTTCTTTTTCTGAAACTCTTCATTCCATGAGGGAGCATTTTAAGTGGGAAGGTCAGGACTTCTCTGATTCCAGGAAAAGGCTTATGGAATTTTTGTTCTTACCCCAGCATAGGCCTTTGGCTATACCTCCTGTTTTGGATGTAGTGGAAGATGTTTTTACAGAGGCTTCTCTTAATCCTGATTCTTTGCCTCCTGCTCCTGTTAAACCGGATAGGTATTACAGGGTGCCTGAAGCTCATAAGTTTCTTTTTAAGAGTCCTAGGGCAGACCCAGAAACTGTTAGCCAGGGGCCTAAAGGTGTTAAGGCTTCTGTTGTAAAGAATCCGGTTCCTGCAGACAAAGAGGCCAGGGCCTTGGATAGATGGGGAAAGAAAGTTTATACTTCTTCCACTCTTGCTATGAGGGCTTTGAATTGCCAGTTTCACATGTTGAAATACCAAAACTATCTCCTTTCACAGTTGAAGTCTAAGGTTGATGCTCTGGCAGAAGGTATTGATTGTAAAGAGTTGCAAGATTTAGTACATGTTTCTGAACAGGTGGGTAAGCATTCTTTGCAATGTGGTTTTGATGCTGTACAGGCCTCGTCTAGGGTGGCTGCCACTGGGTCAGTTCTTCGCAGGCACGCCTGGCTGAGGGATCAGAATTTGTCTGACCATGTTAAAACAAGGATTTTAGATGCTCCTTTGCAATCTGACGTGTTGTTTGGTTCTCCTGTTGAGGCAGTTTTAAAGAAAATGGAAGACAAGGCTAAGTCTATGCAGACTGTTAAAGATTTTTTGCAGGTCCAGCCTCCAAAGTTTAGTAGAAATTGGCCTACTAAGGGGTGGACGTATCCTTCTTATGATTCCCAGTCTAGGGGTAGATCTAGACGTGGTAGGGGCAGAGCTCAGGGCTCTTTCAGGCCTAGAACGGGAAGTTCTCCTGCACAGTCTTCGGGTGAGGGCAGGGGTCAGTCCTTTCGAAGACAGACCCAATGACCTACCTTTTCAGCTGCCAGAGCCTTCTCGTCTGGCAGCACCTTTGGGAGGAAGGTTGGCACTTTTCAAAGAAAATTGGAGTTTAATTACCCAAGACAGATGGGTATTGGATATCATACACCACGGTTACAGGTTTTATTTCCATACCTTGCCTCCTTTCAAAGGCATGCCAGACGTTCCTCCTCAACAAAGAATAGAGGCTCACAAGCAAGTTTCTCTGTTGCTCCAAATAGGGGCCATACAGCCGGTCCCTATGCCAGAAGTGGGCCTAGGATTTTATTCTCGCCTGTTCCTAGTACCAAAGAAGGGGAACACGTGGAGACCAATTTTGGATTTATCTATCCTCAACACTTATCTGGACATTCCCAAGTTCAAAATGTTGACGTTGCAGCAGCTTTTACCTCTGCTGGGCAAAGATCATTGGATGGTAACTTTGGATCTCAAGGAGGCTTACCTTCATGTTCCTATCAGACTAAGTTGCAGGAAGTATCTGCGTTTTCGAGCTGGGACTTCTCACTATCAGTTCTCTGCATTGCCCTTTGGCTTATCTACTGCCCAGAGTGTTCACGAAAGTTCTGGCTCCAGTGATAGCTTTCTTCAGGCTAAAAGGAATACAGATCTATCCTTATTTGGACGACTGCCTGATTCTGGCTCAAGGAAGGAAGAGCTTCTTCATCATTTGGAATATGTGATAGCAGTGCTAAGATGCCTGGGGTATTCTGTGAGCGAAATAAAGTCCAGTCTAGTACCCTCTCAGGACAAGTGCATTCGGGGTGTGAGACTGAAAATAGCATCCCAGATGGCCTTATTAACCCCGGACAAACAAAAGAGTCTATCCCTTTACTTCCATCAACTATCTCATCAGTCCGGGCTGACTGCAAGGACAGTCCTTCAAGCCTTAGGGTTCATGGCATCTTGTATTCTGGTGCTTCCCAATGCCAAACTGCATATGAGGAAGCTACAATGGTATCTCAAAAATGTATGGACACAGCACTGCCAGGATCTGGACACTGTCATTCAAATCATACCTTGCATTCAAAAGGAATTTTTGTGGTGGGCTCAGGAATGTCACCTAAACAAGGGACTCTCTGTGACCCGGCCAGAGGCGAGTCAGATTTTAACGACAGATGCCTCAGACAAAGCTTGGGGAGCTCATCTACATGGAAAGTGGATACAAGACAAGTGGCCTGCCAGACTACAACATCTACATATCAACATGAAGGAGATGTTAGCAGTCCAGTTTGCATTAATAGCTTTCAAGGAATTACTTCTTCCAGGACAGGTGTTGATTCTAACAGACAACACAACTGTCATGTGGTACATCAACAAGCAAGGGGAAGCATTCTTATCCTCTATGCAGGCAAGCAATGATTTTGTGGGAGACTGCTCTCAGTTTACAGCTCAATCTTCAGGCAAGGTTTCTGCCAGGAGCACAGAACTCCTTAGCAGATGTGTTGAGCAGGCAATTATGGATCCCCACAGTGGAAATTGGATCCTCATGTATTTCAGAAATTGACAGTGTCATGGGGAACTCCAGACATAGATCTGTTCGCTTCTCCACTAAACCATCAGCTGCCAAAGTTTTGCACAAAAAGGTTTCATCCCACAGCTTGGAGAGTGGATGCTCTTTCTTTCAATTGGAGCAATCTTCATGTGTATGCCTTTCCACCTCTGCCTCTCCTCCCAAAGGTACTTCTAAAGGTCAGACAGGACAAGCCAAGGATGATTTTAATAGCTCCAGATTGGCCTCGACAGCACTGGTACCCATTACTGAGAAGTCTGGTACGGAAGCCTCCATGGCCTTTGCCTTAGATTCCACACCTGTTGTCACAGGACGACAGCCATTTGCTCAATGTCAAGCTTCACTCTCTGCACCTAACAGCCTGGCATATTCTGTTTTGAACCATAGTGGGCCTCCACTTCCTCAGCAAGTTTTGAATGTTATTTTGGAAGCTAGAAGGCCTAGTACAAGGAAAGTGTATGCAGACAAATGGAAGAGATTTTTATTTTGGAGTGCAGCAAAAGATTTTGATGTTTCTGAGCCGAATTTGTGTGTGGCTCTTCAATATCTTACTGAGTTACTAGACAAAGGTTTGTCTTTCTCTTCTATTAAAGTTCATGCTGCAGCAATTTCGGCTCACTATGATTGCGACCCACCATTGTTTTCTCATCCTTTGTTCAAGCAATTTCTTAGAGGGGCAAAGAATATAAGACCCCCACGAAGAGCTCCTACTCCTGCTTGGGATCTCAATTTTGTGTTGGAGAAACTCTCTACAACCTTTTGAGCTTGCAGCTACTTCTGAGTTGAAATATTTGTCATGGAAGACTGCTTTTTTGTTGGCCATTACCTCTGCAAGAAGGGTTTCTGAATTGCAGGCCCTTATGGCGGTTGAGCCTTTCTTGATTTTCCATAAGGATAGGGTATCATTACGTACTAATCCTTCCTTTATGCCTAAGGTGGTTTCTAGTGTGGCTTTAAACCAAACTATTCATTTGCCTACTTTTTATGCAAATCCCCAAAATAAAGGGGAAAAGATTTTGCACACTTTAGATGTACACAGGCAGTTGCGTTATTATTTGGACAGAACTAAAGGGTTCAGGCAGTCTCAGCAGTTGTTTGTTTCTTTTGCTTTGAGTTCTCAGGGCAAGCCTGTGTCAAAACAAACTATTTCTAAGTGGATTGGGTTTTGCATTGCTTTCTGTTATTCCCATCATGGCAAGGAGATTCCAGCTGGGATTAGGCCTCATTCCACTAGGGCTACTGCCACTTCAACAGCTTTTTTGAGGGGAGTGGCAACCAAGGATATTTTGGAGGCAGCTACTTGGAGTTCAGTGCATACTTTCTCTAGGCATTATCACCTGCCACTTTACTCTAAATCCAGGGCTGGTTTTGCCACTGCTGTTTTGCAGGGCATTTTGGCAGCTCCTGCTTCCTTGTAGTTTAGCCATCCTCCCTTACCTCTGCTTTGGGATTCTACCCAAGTGTAAGGACTGCAGCAATGTGAGATGAAGAACATAGTACAGTTTTGTACCTACCATAAATGTAGATGTTCGAAGATCCACATTGCTGCAGTCCAATTTACCCTCCCTCCTTCCCCTCTGTAGTTAGAGGTGGTTGTGTGGGTTGGGTTGTACATATGGTGTATATTGTATATATTGTACATATAATTAGTGCAAGGGTGGTTGGTTGGTTGTTTGCTGTCTTTTGGTTTTGACCTTTATTTTTAGGGTCTTCTGACATCTGGGGCAAGAAAAGACTGAGGATATGACGTCGGTCATGCGCATTTGTACCCTGACGTCCTGATGTCAGTCAAATGCGCCTTGACCGACGTCAGCCTTATACTTTGATATTCGGGCCGACCGAGGACAGCGGACTACCCAAGTGTAAGGACTGCAGCAATGTGGATCTTCGAACATCTACATTTATGGTAGGTACAAAACTGTACTTTTCCCATCCAGTTATCCAGGTTGCGCTTAAAAGGGTTAATGAGGTACTCTCCTTTACGTGAAAAAGGGAGTCTCTTCCATAAAAGGGGGAGTCTCTGGGACACATCTGTCCCACCAACTTCTGTTGATGTCACAGACCAGGTTGAGTTCGCACGTGCAGGTTATTAGAGTGGAACTTGACTTGTGGATATGCAGCAAGTCCCATCAGGGCAGGGTCTGAGATTGCTTTGTATGCCAAACAGAGGTGACCTGTGAGGAGTCTGTAGGAGACAGAGTAGTGGGAACAGGGCTTTTAGCCTATCTGTGTAGGGTTGATGTTTGAGGCCCTAGATTCTCCAGGTGAGGAACCTCTGTGGTCTCTCCAGCTGCTGCATGTGCTTTGTGAGGTACATGCCAAAGGGGGCATTGTACTCAATAATGGGTCTTATAAGGGAAGAATACAGGGATGTTATGACCACCTTGTCCCTGGATGAGATAACCTTACTAATGAGGTGGACCATGTAGAAACCTTTCCATATAATGGAGGCAGTATGGTGGCCAAAAGTCAGTTTGCTATCAACCTGGGTACACACGTCCCTCACGACTGATTGCGTGTTTAGGACCTTATCAGTGTGATCATTTGTGGGGGCGTCACTTTCCCCAAAAGGGATTATGCATTTTTGGCATTCAGTTGAAGTGCATGTTTCTGGCACCACTCATCTATTTGGGTGAGACTCTCTTGGGGAATTGATGACAGCACCCAGCTTGCATTCATCTGCAAACTTGGTCAGACATAGCCCACTAGATTTGGCCTGCACATCCGAGAAGTATATCCCAAACAACAGAGGCCCCAAGACCAATCCCTGGGGTACACCGCTTGTTACAGGTCTATTACTTCAGGTGGCTTCCCCTATTTTAACTAGATGGGTTCTATCAGTGAGCCAGTTTGCTACCCATATGGTAACACATGGATTGATGCCTAGTTGAGAGATTTATCCATTATACCTGAGTGGGGAATAGTATCTAAGGCTTTGCCCAGGTCATGGTAGGTGGTGTGCACCATCTTTCCCTCGTCTCTGGCATTGGTGACTGTCTCAAAGAAGTAAACCAAATTTAACAGGCATGACCTCCCCTTGACAAAACCAAAATGTGTGGGATCAAATGTCTGGATGTTGCCAGTGTCCTTGTCAGTGAGATCCATGATAATCCACTCCATGGCCTTGCAGATCAGGCTAGTTAGACTGATAGGTCTATAATTTCCTGGATGCGTGGACTCTCCACTTTTGTGCAAAGGGATGACAGTAGCTGTCCTCCACTTGGCTGGGATGAAGCCAGTACTCGGGCTTTGGTTGAATAGGGTGCTTAATGATGCTGCAAGTTCCTGCCAGAGTTCATGTAGGATGCAGCCTGGGATGTTATCTGGTCGCATAGAGGCTGTATTTTTTGCCTTAGAAAGGGCAATGGTGACTTGCTCCTTAGAGGTAACGGGTGGGGGGCGGGGGGCATGTAGTGGAGATGTCCTTGTTTTAGTGATGGGGGACAAGAGGAGTGAAGTTTTCACTGAACCTGTCTGCCAGCAGGTTGGCTATATCTACAGTGTTTGTGGTGTCCTTGACCACCAGTTCTGAGCAGATCTGGGTGCTTCCCTTGAGATTGCAGACCTATATGAAGAAGGCCTTATAATGGTTTTTAGTAGATGTGGCCAACAATGTTGGCTTTCCCCGGAATGTTCATTGAGATTAGAAAGCAGTCTGAAGAAATTGCCTATTCCCACACACTCATGGCCCCTCTCTGCAGAGGGGATAAGATCAGGTTCCTCCATGTTTTTTTGATGCACCAGAAAACAGACATGTTGGTTTGAATTGCAATCGTCCCCAAGGGAGAGAATCTTGAAAACCCTGCAATGTGAATACGACTGCTTTCATTTCTAGTACATTGATATGCAGATTGGTCTCTTGGGGAGAACCACATGCCTTGGACTGTCCTTTCCAGGAAATGCTCTCCCACCCCCACTCTACCTTTGTTAGAAAGTGTCTGTGGTCACTGTGGCCAAGGGATTCTGCAAAACAAAAGGTCTGCCTAGATCCATGTCATCCAACTGAATCCACCAATAGATGTCATTTGCAAATTAGCCTGGTAAAGAAATGGGTTAACATAGAATGGGCCACTGTACAGCTAGAGTCCATTGAAGGACACACACAAACATGCTAGGGGAAGTAGTACAATGGCTGCTTCTGTAGAGCCTAAAGCTTGAAGCACTGACCTTGCTCATGGAGATGAATGGGGAATTAATAGATGAACCTGATTTTTGATGGTGGATATGCAATGAAGTTGTAGTGAAGCTATTTGAATGTTTGTATTCAGAAGGGTCCCAATGAACTCAAGGCTCTGGACTGGTGTCTGATTCGACTTGGCATAATTTGTTGTTCCTAGATACTGGCATATCTGGAGCAAATAATCCTGGCGTGTAGGAAAAAATGCTTGAGGGGGTGGTGAGGAACCAGACTTCTAGATGTGGAAACGGACTGAATCCTTAGAGTCTCAGGTGAGCAGCTACCTCTTGCCATACACTTGGTAAACACGGGGGGTTGTTATGGTGAATCTAAAGGATAGGACTCTTAAATTGGTAGTGACAGACTCCCAACCAAAAGCGCAAGTCTTCTGGAGCACCTGGCTATTTTGATGTGATAGTACACATCCTGAAGACCTACCAAGCACATCGGTCATCATTGTGAAGAAAGGGTAGGGTGGACTGTACCGTGATTATTCAGAACTTTGATTTCACATACTGGTTCAAATTGCTTAGATCCAAGATTGGTCTGAGGTACCCTGTTTTCTTGTATACTAAAAAGAATGAGTATGTTCCAAATCCTATTTGGTCTGGTGGAACCTACTGGATGATTTTTTTTTTCTCGCAGCTTTTGAATTTCTTGTGCTCCATCCTTCCTCTCACTGGGTGGTGCATTAGGAAATTTCTCCTTTTTGTGAAGGGAATTTGGAAAAATGAAATGAAATAATCCCTGGATATGATGTTTAGCACCCATGTATCTCTTGATATGTTGTCCATATCTCGCCTTCGTTCTTGCTGTTTGGGTTAGGAGCTGATCCTTTGCTGCAACTCTGCTGTATACTATAGCTCGAGAGCTTTTACTGGCTCGAGGCTAGCCCCTATCCCAGCATGCCTAGCAGACGTTACCCAGATCTCGTTTGCTGCTTGAAACATTGAGATTGCGGATACCGGCTCAGGCTAAATTTTTTTTCTCTCATTTTTGAACAATATTTCCTAGTTTAGCTTATCTATTTTAACTGTTGTTGTCCTTAGTATTTCTTTCTATCCTTATCCCGTCTGAGTGACTTACTTTTGTGTAGTTTAACAGTCTTTTCTCTCTGGCCTTTCCCCTCTTCCAAACCCATTTAAATTAGAGCGTTCCTTTTCCTTGCCTTTCCTTTAACTTCAGACGGAGTTGCTATTTAAGTTACGCTCTCATGAGGTGGGGAGTTCGCCGTTTAACTGTTTTTCTTGTCAGTTTAAAAAAAAAAAGATATTTTTTTTCTGTTTAGCTTACATAGAGCTATTACGAGTGTTATTGTATAGTCTTCTTAGTAGTAGTTTATAGCTTTAGACATAGTGCTGTTCTCTAGTTTGTCCAAGGATTCGAAACCTTCGGGTTTCAAGAAGTGCGACTTGTGCTGCCAAAAGATGTCCCTTACGGATGGGCACACGAGTTCCATATATTGTTTAGGACCTGTTCACCTGCAGGACTTTTGCTCAGTTCATGACTCCTTCAGGAGAGAAGAAACAAGTTAATCTTTAGAGGTTTACTGAAGAGCCCCTTTGATGCTGCCATGGAGGGGACTCGGCCAGCAAAAAAATCGGACAAGTCAAGCCTTAATCTTTTTCATCTCCAAGTTCGGACCCGTCGAAGGACAAGGGCAAGCCACAAGCTAAGTCGGACCCGACAAGGCAACATCACCTATGGCTCCATCTGTGTTTTGAGCCAGTAAGATCCCATAAGCATTCCAGGTTTCCTGTCTTGGAACTGGTGTGGTCTGCTCCACAGTCTCTATTACAATCTGTGGTGGGCAGGCAACGGTCTTCAACCCATTCCTCTTGGTCATCCAGGAGCCTCTCAGATGATGTGGAGAGGGTGGTAGAGGTGGCTTAGGACACCAGCATTAGCCAAAATACTTTCGGGCCCATCCCAGGTTGAAATGGTGCCAACAGTCCAAACACCACCGGACTCTATTCCTCCTCAGATTCCTCTGAGTTCGGAGCCAGAGTGTATGGAAGTCATAGTGGTGGAACAGTCTGTTCCAGTAACCTCCTCTGGTCTTTCGGTTCTGACTACTGCTCCGATCTCCTCGATACCCCCTTCTATCGAGGGATCTGGGAGCCGATGCTCCTTCGGCTCTGAGGGGAGAAGCGTCATTGGACCCTTGTCCGACCCTACTCTCTCCCTCTGAGCTTCAGTGCAGGTCAGCTTGGCTCCTACATCAGCCTTGGAGCAGTCTCCTGCTTCTTGGAGCCAGAGATCCTTTCAGGTTGGGACTGCGATGCCTTCGAGATGATGAGCATGCTGTCTGCTGAGACAGCTCCACCCTCTGCTCCATTGGCTCCTTTGCCTTCGGTGCCAGTGTACGCTCCTAACCTCCCCTCTGCCCCAAGCGTGGGGAACCCACGCACCAGGACGACCCATTGGGCAATCCCACATCGTCCGAAACCTCTCCTGAGCATCCCTTGGAGGAGGCCCCTCTGAAGACGACTTGCAAGAGGAAGCATGTGGACTCCCGAGTCCTTGACATCAGACACAGACTTGCATGACTCAGAAAGGGTCCCCACGGTCTCCCTCTGAAGATGGTTCTTTTTCGGACATCTTGGAAATCCTTAGATGGGTGACTGGAAAACCCTTGCCCCTTCTGAAGATGAGTCGATGTACCTGGATGCATTCTGTTCCTGACCCTCCTGACCCTCCACCTCTTGGGTATCTTCTCCTTTCAACTCACTACAGCATGTAGTGAGTCGGAAGACTTGGAGCTCTCCAGACACGATGGAACCAGTTCTGGGTAGGACCAAAAAATTTATTACAGCCCTTGAAGACAGGCTCTTATCTAAAGGTGTTCCCGTTAATGCTATGGTGGTGGCAGTAGCCACCAAGAAGGAATTGTAGGAAACTTCATCTGTCTATCCGCCGAATAGAGTCTCGTACGATGGACAAATACGGGAAGGATATGTTTTCTTCAGCTACCTTTACACTCAGGTCACTGAACTATTTGTCCCACTTAATAAAGATCTCCTCAAGGAGTTAGGAGATACCTTACAGGATCCTACATCTGCGGGAGCCTCGGACAAGGTGGCTTCTCAGCGACCTTGACTTCAGTGGTTAACTCTTCCATGAGGCTCATTTCTTATGCAGTCGATGGGGAGAGCAGGGCAGCAGGCACAGAGGTAGCCCTATGCAGACACTCCTGGATTCACCTTTGTCATTTTGCGGAGCCCTTCAAGTCTTCCTTTACCAATGCCTGCTTTGACGGCTCGTCCCTGTTCGGGCCTCAGGTAAAAGAGACTCTTACAAGGTGTGAACAGGATGGCAAAACTTTCTGCCATGGGAGTACGTTTTTCTGCTCCATCTAGGCCCTATCCTAAAGGCCAAAAGAGCGGGAAAATATTGTTCCAGAAATCCCAGGCAGCTTCGCCTGACATGTGGAGATTTTTCCCCCAGGGGCAGAGGGGGAAATGATGGAAGGTACTGACCTCACGGCGGGGGGGGGGGGGTCCACAGAACCAGGGCAACAGAGATGCATTCTCTGGTAGGCCCGGCTGTCTAACTCCGGAGACAGTCAGGTGGAGATTATCCTTGTATCCAAAAGCCTAGCAGACAGTCACAGAAGATACATGGATACTATCGTTAATATCCAGAGGTTACAATATTCCCTTCTCCCCCTGTCAAAAAGACTATTCTATCCCAGATGTTCCAACCAGTCTTTGGGATCATGCAAACCTAGAGGTTCAAAGTTTGCTAAGAAAAAGAATCATCCAGGAAGTCCCCACAGACCAAATTGGATCCAGAACTTACTCCAGGTTCTTTTTAATTACAAAGAAAACGCGGGACTGGAGACCCATTTTGGATCTCTGCAGGCTGAACAAGTCAATCAAGAAAACAAAGTTCCAGATGGTAACACTGCAGTCCATTCTTACCTTTCTGGGACAGGACAATTGGATTTGCTCTATCGATCTCCGAGATGCATACTACCACATAAAAATGGACAGATGGTAAAGGAGATATCTACACTTCTGGCTGGGAGCCAGTCACTATCCGCTCGGAGGTCTGCCCTTTGGTCTCACCACAGCCCCCAGGGTGTTCAAATGCATGGCAGTAGTTTCGGCTCACCTGAGGCATCAAGGATTCTGGGTGTTTCCATATCTAGGCAGGCTCCTTACTGCCACCACCGAGCATCAACTAATCAGGGCAAGGGAATACACAATCTGCTCTTGTTCTCAATATATTACCTTTATAGGGGCAGATTTATAGACAAGGGCCACGATAGCAAAGCTGCCTCAAGAAAGAGTATTAACGATCCATCGCCAAGTTGTCATGCTGTTCACACAAAAGAGAATTCAAGCTATGTTTGTCCTCAAGGTCCTGGGTTCTATGGCGGCAGCAATCACTCTGGTCCCGATGGCTCGCTTCCACATGAAAGTTCTACAGTGGCTTATATTTGCACTATAGTCATTCCAGGATTTACTCATGTCTCATCAGATTCTGATCATGGAATCCTGCAAAAGGGATCTGCAGTGGTGGCTTCACTCCCCTATAGTGACAATAGGCAGGCTGTTTCTACCCCCCCCCCCAAACCTATAGCCACAGTGACCACGGGCACTTCCCAGATTTGGGGGGGGGCATTAATCTGGGTCACTGTTCAAGGGACTTGGCAGTAACATGAGTACCACTTGCACATCAATGTCCTGGAGATGAGTCGTGCTCCTTGCATTGCAAGCACTTCAGGACTCTCTACCTACAGGGAGTATAGCAATTCAGACTGACTATGTCGGTAGTATGGTACATCTACAGAGGGTGGAACCAGGTCTTACCCCTTGTGTCGAGAGGCTCTACGAGTTTGGCAATGGGCAATATCTTCCCAACGTTTTCTGGTTGCAACGCACATTGGGGGAAATCCAACGTGATGGCGAATAAGCTCAGCCAGGCTATCCTGATGCGCCACAAGTGGACCCTGAAGCAGGAAGTTGCAGACTTGATTTTTTGCAGATGGGGCCAGTCATGCTGCGATGTTTGCCACCCCCTTCAACATGTGCAGCAGCTACTTTGCCCTAGTCCCTCCACCAGGACAGTCACCCAGGGACGCACTTGTTCACGATTGGCCCCCAGGGGTTCTTTAAATCTTTCTACCTTTTCCCCTGATCCCCAAGGTTCTTCAGATAGCACAGTCATTGAGTTGCAAGTTTATCCTCATTGCCCCTTACTGGCCTAGTCAGATATGGTTCCCATTCCTTTGGCCTCACCTGCAAGGAGAGCCTAGGATCCTGGACCCGGTGCCAGATCTTTTGAGACATCAGTTGGGGGCTCTCCATCATCCCATTCAAATTCTCAAGCTCTCAGCTTGGTTTCTCCTCTTCTCTTCTTACCCAGGCTTCCTGATGTTTGTCCAGCAGTTCATCACCTTTTGTTTTCTTCCCATAAGCCCACTACTAGGAGACTTTATCCTAGTAAATGGAAGAGGTTCTCTTGTTAGGTAGGCAAAAGTCAGGTTGATCCCTTCATTGCTCCCATTTCAAGGATTCTTGAATTTCTTGCTGAAACCTTTGACCAAGGAGCAGTTGCAGCTACTATCAGAGTTGTTAGCTGCCATTTCTAATTTCCATATGGAAGAAATGGGTTCCAATATGTTCCATAGGTTACGCAAGGCACTCCTAAGAGGTACTACCCTTTTTAGACAACCTGTAAGACCCCCCCCTGGAATCTTAATTTAGTTTTAGACTCTCTGATTTTTCCTCAGTCCGAACCATCTGCTTCTTGTCCGCTCAAATTTCTGACTTGGAAGACCCTTTTCTTGGTTGCAATTACCTCAGATAGAAGGGTTTCAGAATTACAGGCCTTGTCTATTCATTACCCATACTTGAATTTCCATAAAGATTGGGCTTCTCTCAGAACCAACCCCTTCTCCTTACCCAAGGTATGTTCTGACTACAATTTGAATCAATCCATAGAGCTTCCTGTGTTCTTCCCCAATCATGGCAAAAAGAGTATAAGCTTCATCAATTGGACATTCATAGACAGTTGCGTTTCAGACCAAGGACTTCAGAAAATCTGACCAATTGTATCCTTTGTGGACAATGAGAGGTTGTGCGGTCCCAAAGGTGACTTTATCAAAGTGGCTTTCAGACACTATAAAACATGTCTGAATTGCGTAATTAAAAACTTCCAGGGAAAATTAAAGGGCACTCAACAAGGGCCTTGTCTATCTCTATTGCCTTACAAGCCAGATTGCCTTTGGATTCGATCTGTGCAGCAGCTACATGGGCTAAACCTCATACTTTTATCACTCAATGTTAAGTTGTCATTCTCGCCTTCATTCTTGCTGGATGGGATCAGAGCCGAACCTCGGCTCCGACTCTGCCTATACTATAGCTCGAGAGCTATTTTTACTGGCTCGAGGCAGCCCTATATCCCACAATACCATGCGCTAACCCCCCAGATCTCGTTTGCCGCTTCGCTACGAGGTTGTCTATTTTTACCGGCTCAGGTTAGTAAGGAGTTTTACTTAAACTAGTTTTCAGGTAGTTTTTTCGCAGTAGTTATCTTTGTCCCTACTGATTACCTTATTCTTGGACCCTTTCTTTTGTAGCCCTTCTTCCCTTATTTAATTTATCTTGGGCCTACGGGCTTTACCTCAGTTTCCCCACCCCTTCCTATCTGTGTGTGTGGGTTTAGTCAGTTCCCTTAAATTGAGTGTGTGTGTGTGGACTGACTGTTTTTTACTGTGGTCAAAACTATGTCCAAAGACTCTAAGGCCTCGGGATTCAAGAAGTGTGACTCGTGCTGTCAGAAAATGTCTCTGACAGATGGTCACACTTGTGTCTATTGCTTGGGGCCTTTACACCTGCAGGACTCTTGTTCTGTTTGTCACGGATTTAGTTCAAGAGTCCTGCAGGAGAGGCGTAACAAGCTTATTCTAAGGGGCTTGTTAAAGCCTGATGACTCCCCGTCCAAGTCTGGTTCGGGGAAGTCATCAAAAACTGCCAAACCCTCGGCTCCAGCTTCTGAGTCGAGGGCTGGTGTTATTGAGATGGCTCCGACCTCGGTTCTGGCTGGCTCCGAGGCAAGCAAAGTGGTTTCCGCTCCGAAACCATCATCGGAGCCGACCCCAGCGCGCAAGCGCTCTAGGTCCCCCTCTCTAAAGTCCGTTAGATCGGCTCCGAGATCCCCTCTCTTGTCAGAGCGGAGTCATAGGACTCATTCATCTAGGTCATCTAGGCTTTCTGACCATGACATCGAGAGGGTGGTTAGTAGACTCATAAAATCTCAGGCACTGGCCCAAATGCTCCAGAGCCCATCTCACCAGACTGCGGCTCCTTCAATACAATTATCTATTCCTCCTCAGACTCATCACTCTAGCTCGGAGCCGGAGTTTCTCAGAACCGTGACCTTGCCTACGTCAGAGCCGATACTTGCTCCGACCTCTTCATTGGTTCCGTCCGTGGAGAGGTCCGGGCGCCGAGACTTCATTGTCGGCTCTGAGGGGGCGAGTGGCATCGGACCCTTGTCCGACCCCGCTCTCCCTCTCGGAGCTTCGGCTCTGGTTAGTTTGGCCCCGACATCATTCTCGGAGCCTTCTGTGTCTGCTCCGGGAGTGGTTCCGGTCTCTTCGGAGCCGGTGCTACCGTTGGTGTCTGATAGGGGAGCCTTCAAGGTGATGAGGAGTGTGCTGGACCCAGTGTCCACTCCAAGGTTAAGTTCTGCGGCTCCTCCCTCCATAGTGCCTGTTACGGTCTCTGGCCATTCTCTTACACCTGTCAGCAGAGATCCACAGCGTGGGGTACCCACTTTGGGTGTCTCCTCCTCTTCCGAGGGCTCCCCTGAAGTTTCAGGGGAACCCCCTAGGAAAAGAAAGTGCAAGAGGAAGCACATGGACTCCCCTGAGTCTCACGTCTGACACCGACTTGGATGAGTCGGAAGGTTCCCCCAGATCCCCCTCTGAGGATGTCTCCTTTTCAGACATCCTGGAAATCCTAAGACAGAGGGGAAATTGGTCCACTCTCAAACCTTCCGAGGACGAGTCTGTTTACCTTGATGCTTTTGGATCTCGCCCTTCCACCTCCTGGGTGTCTCCCCCTTTCGACCCACTAATGGAGGTAGTGGCTAGAAAGGAGTGGGCAGCTCCTGATTCAATGGAACCTACCCCTAGGAGGCCTTCTAAATTTATTTCTGCACCAGATGATAAATCCTTTCTCACCAAAGGTGTTTCAATTGATGCTATGGTGGTAGCAGCAGCCACTAAGAAGGAATTGGCTGATCCTTCTGTATCTGTTCATCCTCCTAACAAGGAGTCCAGGACCATGGACAGGTATGGCAAGCGGATCTTTGCTTCAGCGACCTTTTCTATGCGATCGCTGAACTATTTGGCATTTCACCCACCTTCAAAGAGACTTGCTCAAAGAGATGGATGAAAACGGTACAGGATCCTTCTGCTGCTGGGTTTAAGGACAAAATAAACTCTCAGCTGGCTACCCTGAACTCCATTGTTAACTCCTCCATGCAGCTAATTTCTTATGCAGCCGATGGATCGAGTAGGGCCGCTGGTACAGGCGTTGCGTTAAGACGTCACGCTTGTATGCAGCTCTAACTTTGCCAATCCCTTCAAGGCGTCCTTCACTAACACCCCCTTTGGTTCGGAATTGTTCGGACCTCAGGTGAAGAATACCCTCACCAGATGCTAGCAAGATGGTAAAACTCTCTCTGCCATGGGAGTCCGTTTTTCCACGCCTTCTAGACCTTGTCCTAAGGGACATAAGGGGGGAAAGATGTGGTTCCGCAAACCACAGGGAGTCGCACCTGCCGCACGTGGTGATTTTCCCCCTAGAGGCAGAGGGGGAAATAACAGACGCCGCCCCAGGGGCAGAGGGGGTCCTCAGAACCAGGGTTCTAGGGAATCTTTTCCTGATCAACCCTTTCAGCATCCCTGAGAAGCTGCCCGACTGTTCGCCTTCGGAGGCAGTCGAGGGAAGATTATCTCTGTACCCGGAAGCCTGGCAATCCCTCTCCCAAGACACATGGGTACAGAAAATCATATCCGAGGGTTACAAAATCCCCTTTACCATCCCCCTGGTACAACCGCCAAAACCCCCTACCAGATGTACCACCCGCACAAAGGGGTCAGGCTCAGCTAGAAATAGAAAAGCTATTAGCAAAAAGTCATCTAGGCAGTCCCAGCAGATCAGCTAGGGTCCGGAATTTACTCCAGGTTCTTTTTGGTACCAAAAAGGACAGGAGACTGGAGACCTATTTTGGATCTCGGCAGGTTAAACAGATCTGTGCTAAAGACAAAATTTCGGATGGTAACACTGCAGTCCATTCTACCCTTTTTGGGCAGTGACAACTGGATGTGCTCATTAGACCTCCAGGACGCGTACTACCACATAAAGATACACAGACGCTCCAGGAGGATTCTCCGCTTCCGGCTGGGAGTCGGTCATTTTCAATTCAGAGCCCTGCCCTTTGGTCTCACCACAGTCCCCCGGGTGTTCACCAGATGTTTGGCCGTGGTCACGGCTCACCTGAGACTGAAAGGATTCCAGGTGTTTCCATATTTAGACTGGCTCATTTCTGCTACCACCAAACACGATCTCATAATGGCTAGGGATTACACTATTCAGCTTTGCAACAGTCTGGGTATTTCTAAAGATTTTGCAAAGTCTTCCTTGATGCCTTGTCAATGTATAAACTTTATAGGCGCCATATTAAACACCACAGAAATGTCTGCAACACTACCACCCCAGAGAGTAGCCGACATAAGGCGGAATGTTCAGACCCTGTTTCAGCCCAACAAAGTCCAGGTCAACCGAGTAATGAAAGTGTTGGGCCTCATGGAGGTGGCGATTCTTCTACTTCCATTAGCCCGCTTCCACATGAGGCTCCTTCAGTGGATGCTCTTTTCTCAGTGGTCTTTTCAACAGCTACCAATGACCCACAACATTTGGATAACCCCATCTTGCAAGAAACATCTCTACTGATGGATGGTTTCCCCTCAGCTTTTTCAGGGCAGACCCTTTGTTCTCCTTCTTCCAGTTGCCACTGTCACAACGGATGCCTCCCTGATCGGGTGGGGCATTATCAGGGCAGGACGGTCCAGGGCACTTGGCAGCAGTCAGAATGCCACCTGCACATAAATGTCCTGGAGATGAGGGCGGTGCTTTTGACGTTGCAAGCCCTTCCGAGCTCTCTTCCCACGGGGACTATAGCAATTCAGACGGACAATGTGTCTGTGGTGTGGTACATAAACAAGCAGGGCGGAACAAAGTCCTATCCCCTCTGTTGAGAAGCACTCTGACTTTGGCAATGGGCGATTTCATCTCAACGGTTTCTGATAGCAACGCACATCCCCGGGAAGTCCAACGTCATAGCAGACAGATTGAGCAGAACTATCCTCATGCCTCACGAGTGGTCTCCAAGTCAAGCGGTAGCAGACAGAATCTTTCGGAAGTGGGGTCAGCCTTGCTGCGACCTTTTTGCAACTCCCCAAAACAGCAAGTGCCTCGACTTCACACTTTTTCCTCTGCCAGGCCAACCCCTCAGAGACGCTTTTGTTCACGTTTGGCCCCGGGGTCTTCTCTATGCTTTTCCTCCTTTTCCGTTAATCCCGCTATTAATTCAGAAAGCAATCGCATTGAGATCCAAAATCATCCTCATTGCCCCGTTTTGGCCTCGACAAGTTTGGTTCCCGTTCCTGCACAAATACCTACTGCAACAGCCTTGGCATCTGGAACCCCTTCCGGATCTGTTGACCCACCTCACGGGCAAGCTGCATCAGTCTCTACATTCCATCAACCTCACAGCTTGGTTGCTCCACTTCCAGCCATAGCCAGGCTTCCCCTCATCTCTCCTCCTGTTCGTGATATCATTCTGACCTCCCATAAGTCAAATACTAGGAAGACGTATGCTAGTAAATGGAAGCGTTTTTCATTCTGGACGCAAAATAGGTCCTTAGATCCTTTTCATGCACCCATTCATGAGGTTCTGTATTTTCTGGCAGAGCTTTTTCATTCTGGATCATCATCGGCCACTATCAGAGTACAATTAGCGGCCATTGCTAATTTTCATGTTGGACTCTCAGAAGCAAATATTATGTCCCACAAGTTCTGTAAAGCTTTTCTCAAGGGCATCTTTTTGCTCAGACCTCCAGTAAAAGATCTGCCTCCACAATGGGACTTGAATTTAGTTCTAACCTCACTAAATCTGCCCCCTTTTGAACCTGCAGCTTCTTGTTCCCTCAAACTACTTTCTTGGAAAACGCTGTTTTTAGTAGCTATAACATCTGCCAGAAGGGTCTCGGAACTCCAAGCCTTGTCTGTCCGTCCTCCTTATTTGGTTTTTCATAAAGAGAGTAACTCTCAGAACAAACCATTCCTTCCTTCCAAAAGTGCTATCAGAAGCAAATTTAAATCATTCTATTGACTTGCCTGTCTTTTTCCCAGACTATACCAACGGAGCTGAACAAAAATTACATTCATAAGATGTTAATTGCCAATTACGGTATTACCTAGACAGGACAAGACAATTCAGAAAATCAGATCAGCTCTTTCTCTCTTATGCAGCAGGTAAGAAAGGGCTTCCGGTTTCGAAAGTTACCCTTTCCAGATGGCTGACATCTATTATTACCTTGGTCTATGAGTTGAGGCACAGGCAACTTCCCTCTAGGCCTAAGGCTCATTCAACCAGGGCTCTATCTACTTCAACGGCGTATCAAGCAAGGTTACCACTAGATGCCATTTGTGCAGCGGCTACATGGGCTTCCAAACATACTTTTATTGCTCATTACAAGCTTGACTTAGCCTCCAGAAATAGAGCTGATTTTGGTTCCACTGTACTCAGGAGTCTGTTTCATTGAGCCACCCGGGACTAAGATGCTAGGGACGCTGTCCCATCCAGCAAGAATGAAGGCGAGTGACAACTTAACATTAAGAAGTTATGTCTTACCATAACGTTCCATGTTAATTGTCTTCTTCTCGCCTTCTTTCTTGCATCCCTCCCTCCTGCCCCCTAGCCTGGACAGACTCGAGATAGTCCTTCCTTTTTGGGCATACAATATGCTGCGTCTTTTCCTGCTATCCTTAGTGTTACTATCAGGTAATCTTCTAATAGAGGGTTATAATTTTTTATTACAAGATTGTGTTTATACTATGTCTTAGCTTCCAAACGAGATCTGGGGAGTTAGCGCATGGTATTGTGGGATATAGGGCTGCCTCAAGCAGATAAAAATAGCTCCTGAGCTATAGTATAGGCCGAGTCGGAGCCGAGGTTCGGCTCCGATCCCATCCAGCAAGAAAGAAGACGAGAAGACAACTAACATGGAATGTTATGGTAAGACATAACTTCTTATTACGAAGTAGATGTGGCCTCCTGGAACAGGGCATCCTTTGGTTCCACCATTTTAAAGAATGTTTTCCAGTGAGCCACCAAGTCACCCAAGAATCAGGTGTTGAGGACGCTGTCCTAAACCGCAAGAACGAAGGCGAGATGTGGACAACATAATATAAAGAAGTTATGTACTCACCCTAACGTTCCATATCTGTTGTCCTTGATCTCGCCTCTTCTTTTCTTGCATCCCACCCTCCTTCCCCCTTCCTGGAGGATCAAGAGGAATCCCTTGTTTTATTGGTTATACTGGCTGGGTTTCCTTTATACCATACCTTATGATTAGTCACAGTCTACTACTATTACTGTTGTGGAGGAGTCTCACATTTATATGTAGGTGTAATCAGATATGTAGAGTACATCTCCTGTCTATTTATATGGTCTAGTGTTGGGTTATCCCAAACGAGATCTGGGTAACTTCTGCTAGGCATGCTGGGATAGGGGCTAGCCTCGAGCCAGTAAAAGCTCTCGAGCTCTAGTATACGTCAGAGTCAGAGCTGAGGATTGGCTCCAAACCCAAACAGCAAGAAGGAAGGCGAGATCAAGGACAACAAGCATGGAACATGATGGTGAATGCATAACTTTTTATATTTGCCCAGGCTTCTGAGTGCAAGGATAATCGTCCCCCGACTGCTTCCAGAGTGGAACAATCGGGCAGCACTTCAGAAGCACTGAATCTATCAGGAAAAGTAACTCAACTCTGGTTCTGCAGGCCTCCTGTGCCTCTAGGGTGATGTCTCCCATTAGAGATTCCTCCTCTGTCTCTGGGATTTATGGAACCAAATTCCCTTACTATCTCTCAAGTTCCTGGAAAAAGTCTGTTGAGCAGAGAACTTGATTCTCATGGCAGACAGGGTCTTTCTTTCCTTCACTGTGGGGAAGCGTCTTTCACTGACAACCCAAATAAGGGAAGGGTCATCAAATGGGGAGTTGATAAAAGGACGTCTTAAAGGGCTCTGGGGCAGTGCCTGAAACAGCTGCTCATGTGAGGTGCCTTCAGCCGTGTAAGAGATAAACCTCATCAAAGCATTTGAAATAGATTGGCTAACTGAGGGCATTCTTTTGAAGTCCTCTGCTGACATGGCCTCTGAGAATTTGAGATCTGTTGGGCCAAATCTTTCTGCAGCTTCAGGAAGTGTGCTAGATAGAGACCTCAGTGTATAGTTTGCCAAAGCGAACACTTTCCAGATCTGTCCAGTGCCCTGCCTAGACTCTTGATGGACAGAAGACAGAATGTCTCCTTTTGCACATTCTCTTGTGAGGCACCTCTTCTGCAGGATGTTCAGGTGAGGTGTTTGAAGAGAGGGGAAGTTCTCTACTAGAACCAATTGGACACTTACTGGAACAGGCTGCCCATAGTGGAGTAGGTCTGATTGATTCAGAGCTTGGAAACCATGAGAGAAGAGGTAAGATCCAAAAAGTGAGAGGGCGGTTCTCTGGAGAGAGGAGACCCTTTCCACCACCTCAAAAGCTGATGGACCTGGAGAAGCTTCGACTTGCCCTCAGAGTTCACAATAAAGGTAGGTCTCAATGTCTCTCAGATCCACTCCTCAAGGATGGAACCGGATCTGAACTGTACAGAGTTGAAGCTCTGAGAGGATAGGATGGATCTGACAATCTGAGCCGAATCTATCCCCTTGGATCCGAAGCAGGCACTTCAGCTCCAGGACCTGTTCTGATCCAAGAGTACTGGAGCAGTACTAGTCAAGGATATAGTTTGGATCAATCACTGGACCTCTCGGGGATTTCTGATCCTGGGACTTAGAAAAAATCAGAGAAGGAGAGAGAATGGTTGTGGATGTTGTGGGCATACTCACAGATCCAACAGGGGACGGAGCTGTTAAGTCCCCCATTTGGATCTGAGCTCTTAAAGAATTTCACATCATCCAATCCACATCTGCTTCAAATAAACTTCTACAGGACCTAGAAGTTGTGAATTGGGGGCCTGTAGTGTTTTTTGGGAGTCTGAAACAACTGAGCAGACAGGGAGGATGGTATGGTTTTAATTTGAAATTCTGGAGTTAAGACCTCCTGTGAGACATACTAGGCTTCGGATCAGAATACTTAGGATCAGAAGGTGGTGGTGGTGTAGGGGATGCTGAGATAATAGGAGCTGAAGCCTTCGGATCAGAGGGATTCAGATATCCAGATCTGACTGCAACATTTTCCTTGTTTTTGCCATGGGGACTTTGAAGAGAGCATTTCTCATGCTCCAATGGAGCCAATGTACTAGATTTTGAGGATGTTTGAGCCCCAGAAGTAGCTGGTAGCAGACCTTTCAAAATAAGTTTTTGGCCCATCTGCCAAGCCTCTTGGATTAAAAGTAGAATAAATTGAACATGCAGTGTCCAAGTGCCCAGTGGGATTTTGTGCCCACAAGTGCATTTTTTAAAACCGGTCTTACCCGACATGATTAAGTACAGCATGAGTATTAAATCAAAGTTGTTTTGTTTTTCTAACCAAAAAAAAAAACAGTAAGCGTTAAACTGCCAACAGTAGTAGAATAAAGAAATACCCTAATAACTACACACAAAAAAATGGGGGGAGGGTGTTAATACCAGAGAAAAATACCAGGAATGGTATGGAGAGATACTATATTGAATATTATGGACAGCAAAAGAAACTCTGAATCTTCTAATGGTTTGTTGAAACACTAAGAGGTAAGAGGGAAGATACTAAAGATAAATACAAGAAGCATCTTTCAAGAAAAAGAAAACCTTTACAAATGTCGCGCACACACACACACCTTGAGAGGAATCTGCATCTGTTCAGTCTGAGGTAATGGGGATGGAATAGTGCATTATGGACAGAGGGTGGAGCTTGTGAACTGTATCCGAAGTCTGTAATATGAGGCAGAGTCAGATGCATGGATAAGATCCAACCCCAGGACTTGAATGAAATGCATGAATAAGATCCAAACCCAGGACTTGAAAGAAAAGGACAACATCAGATCATAACTGTTTTGCACAAAGCTATCCTGTTGTAATCTTAAAACAGTAGCAATATTTTAGTGCATGACTTATTCAGAATATAGTATCAGCAGTTTAGCTTGCTTATGTAAAGTGTTAAGGGTTTACAGTCTCATGACTGCCATCATTACAGATGTGTCTTTTTAAATTTAGCAGTGTAAATAAAATTCTCCATTGTAAACAGTACAGTGAAACATTTCTTTAACTTGCAGGAGTGTATCCGTGCTCTGGGACAAAACAAGTCACATACCCCTTTTAGGGAGAGCAAGTTAACACAAGTGCTGAGAGACTCTTTTATTGGTGAGAATTCTAGGACCTGCATGGTAAGTACAGAAAAGTATAATTCAGGCTATTTTGCTTCTGTGTATTGCTTTAAATGCCAAGAAATAATTCATTGAATTGTTTGGTCTAATTTCTGGTTCTTGAACACTTTACATTCCTCCAGTGCAACACCACTAGCCAGTGTTTATTATACCTAAGTTTTGATTATTTCACTTAGTGGATTTTGACAACATAAATGTTGATAATGTCTGACATATTACTATGAGATCTTAATCTGAAGACTAAAACAGTCATTCATATTATTTGGCTGCATCTTAAATCCTTAAATTTGCCCATTAGAACCCAAAACTCCCAGCTTTCAGTCTCTATTGACAACCGTTACCATAATTTTTTTAAACACATATTGGCAGATTAAGTTTGAGTAAATGTTCGAATCTCATGAGAAGCAGTTTTCCTAACAAAAAAAATTCCAACATTTACTTTGTCTAATCTAATAAATTGTGTGTGTGTGTGTGTGTGTGTGTATATATATATATATATATATATATATATATATATATATATATATATATATATATATATATATATATATATATATATGGGTTCACTTCAGTTCACTGAACTTTCAATTCACTGACTTTCATTTCACTGTCACCATTTCACTGAAATTTCATTTCACTGAAACTTCATTTCACTGAAAGTCCATTTTACTGACAACTATTATTAGCAATAAAATGGAATATGCCCCCTTCCCCACTGTAGTGCGACCCTGGAGTTAGAATATATAGTTGGGGGGTTGTGGGTGGCAGAGCCCCCCACTTCATTTCATATGATATTCTTACGTTTTGATATAATATTGCTTAGTAAAAGAAAAGTAAGTGGGGCTCCACACACCTAACTATATATTCTAACTCCAGGGTAGCACTACAGTGGGGAAGGGGGCATATTCCATTTACTTTGTAATACTTGTCAGTGAAATGAAGTTTCAGTGAAATGAGGTGTCAGTGAAATGAGGGGTCAGTGAATTGAAGTGAACCTATATATATATATATATATATATATATATATATATGTATATATATATATACATATAATATTTTACACACCTCTCAACTGTACAGATTGCCACAGAATGTCCAGATTTGAGACTCATATTTTTGGCCTGTCCCTCTTGTTCCTGGCAAATCACTGGGATGATCTCAGGATTGTAGTCACTAGATAATGACTTGCATTTGAGTTTCAGACTTCAAATCCTTCAGAAAATGTATATTGAAACAAATCCTGTTACTTAAGCAACTTTCTAAGTTTATTAAAATTGATTTGTACATTTGTCAAATCCTTTGTATATATAATATATACATGT
>NC_056744.1:436724649-436782149 GCF_019279795.1 Protopterus annectens | reverse complement strand
TTTTACCAGGGATTATGTTGTCTTGTTCTGTAACTGATGATGGGAAGGTGTTCCACAGCTTAGTTATGGAATGGGAATAGAGGGCAGCTACCTGCTCTTTTACTAGGTTTTGATACTAAGTAGGTGTTTGTTGTTAGAGCGTAGATTTTTGGACGGGACGCAAAGTTCAATGATATTTTTCAGGCAAGAGCACCACTCGGGTTTGTAAATGAGCTTATGGGCAAAGTTAAGTTGTGTGCAATGTAGGTAATGTGCAAATTCTAGCCAGTTTAGTTCTCCAGTGGCCTGGCAATGGTGGGTGTGATTTGGTTGGGCTGATGCAAACTTTGAAATCTTATAACATGACTGCAAGTTTATGTTGCAAAGAGATGTGGAGATTGCTGAAGATAGGAGACCCATACAGTAAGATTGGAAGGAGAAAACTTAGTTTCATTCAGATGGATTTGTCTATGTATTGTTAATTTTCTGTAAAGTTTGCCTAATTTGAAGTGTCTTTTATTGCGTTATTAATATGCAAATCAAAGCTAAGTCTGCTGTCAATATTAATTCCTAGCAGTTTTGCCTAATTTACTAACTCTATTTGGGTTTTGTTTATGGAAAATACAGTAAAGTCTGTGGGAACTGGTTTAGATGCAAAAATGAGTAGTTTAGATTTATTAGGGTTAAGTAATGGCTGTGATTGGTTTAGCCAGAGTTCTATGGATGTAAAGGCCTTTTGTGTTAACTTTTGGAGGTCAGAGAAGTTATTGGGGGGGTACAGATTATGGTTGCATACTGTGTGGTAGTACAGGTCAGTGGGAACTTTATGTTGGTCATTTATAAAAATGTTGAACAGTAGGAGTCTTAAGACTGACCCCTGCGGCACTCCTGTGTTATTTGGGAGAAAGCTAGAGAGGTTATTCTGCCATTTTACTGCTTGCTGTCTGTTTGGCAATTAACTAATGAACCAGGTTAGGGTGGCATTAGAGCATCCTAGTGATTGCAGTTGCTGGATAAGTTTGATGTGGGAGACTGTCGAATGCTTTTGAGAGATCAAGTAACAGGACTGATGTAGAAGCAAACAAAAATGCCAAAAAGCAAACCAACGAAACACCAAAGCGGAGGTACCAGTTCAAATGCAAAAAAAAGAAGAAATCAAGCCACTATCTTTGTTAAGATGAAGCTTGCGATACCTTAGAAAACACTTCACATTAATGGTGTCATATGGTGTCATAAGTATCGCAAGCTTCATCTTAAAGATAGTGGCTTGGTTTCTTCTTTTTTTACTTGTTAATTGCGAATGTATTTTTAATTAATTAATGCTTAAGTTACTTAATTGAATGATTGTTACTTATACTTAATGCATTAGTTTGAATGTTTTTATCATTCTGAGGAAGTCTTTTGACGAAAGCGGATAAATAAATTTTACTACGCTATTTCTTTGGATTACGCATTTTGCTTGGATTTTGCATTTGAACTGGTACCTCTGCTTTGGTGTTTTGCTGAACAGGACTGATGTAAGTAAATTACTGTCTAGGGCGTTACAGATAAAATTTATGAAGGAGACTAGGGCAGTAATGGTACTGTGGGATGGTAGAAAGCCATGTTGTGAAGGGGATAGTAGGTTGTTGCTGGTTAGATATTCAACCAGTTGTTTATGGATGCATTTTTTCATTATTTTAGATAGAGGGGACAGTATGGAAATGGGTTTAAAGTTAGATAGGTCATGAAGGTTTCCACCTTTATGAAGTGGGGTGATTGATTTTTTCCAGAGCTGGGGGACGGTATGTTCTGCAAGTTATCAGTTTATAAGGATATTTACTGGGAAACCTACTGTATTAGCACTACTTTTGAGGTATACTGGGGGAGATTATCAGCAGCTAAGGAGCCTGGTTTCAATTTGCCAAGTAATGTTTGTATTTGAGAGGTTGCTACAGGTTGGAAGTTGAAGGATGGTATGGCACTGATATCGCCTTCAGGTATGATTGCTGGGTTAATGGGGGTTGGGGTACTGCCTGCATTTACTAATGTTAGGAGAATATTAAAGTTTTTATTAAATATTTCAGTGATTTCAACTGGGCTTTTGTCTGGAAATGGAGATGGGTTTTGGGTGCTGCCAGGATTTAGTAATCCAGAAAAGTTTAGGATTATTACTGTGGGGGTATTTATTTGTTGAGAGAAGTAGGTATTTTTGTCCTGATTAATGGCCCGTTTTGCTTTGTTTCTAAGTATTTTGAAGGTGGTTTCATTGGGTGGGTCTTATCTTTACTCCATTTACGCCATGCTTGGTCTCTATTAGTAGTTTGGTTTACTTGGACAGCCAAGGTGCATGGTTATGTTTAACTCTCTTTTCTTATGGGGGCTATGGAGTTAAGGGTATCTAGGAAGACAGTACTGAAATAATGTACTGCTTCATCTAAGGGAAGATATTTAAATGGGTTCCAGTTTAGTGTTTGTAATAGATTGCACAAGTGAGACATGCTAAATCTGTCTAGATTTCTGCTACATTTGTATGAATGGACGCCTGGGGTGGAGGTTGACAGTCTGTGTATTAGGGCTGTTAAGTGGTCACTTAGGGTGTTGGGAAGCATGTTGTGATTGGAGTAGTATTGTGGGTAGGATACTAATATCCAGTCTAGGGTGGATTCAGGGGGATTGACAGTTGTGGGTTGGGGTTTGTAAAAGTCATGTAAATGTGAGCAGATTGAGTTTGTGAAGTTGTTTGGTGTTAGTTTAAGCCAATTTATATTAGAGACACCGAGTTTGATGGTTTCATTTGAGATGTAGTGGTCAGACCATGATAGAAGTCTTCCAGTGTTGGGATATTGGGACCTGGAGGTATATAGCTGGTGGCAATAAAAGAGTTGGTCCAATCTTCTAAATTCCTCAGTCCTTTTCAGATTAAAACAATTGCCTGTCAATGTCTAAACAATGCAAAATATATTCTCTTGTTAGAATAGTGAGGGAAGGCAACCGGTAGTTTATTAGGGTTAGATTCAGAGGACACTAAGGGGAGAAAGGATGTGTTCTAAGGGACAGCCTGTCCTTGAGATCATGAACGGAGGTTTAATGCACAGCACTTGAAGTTTCAAGACCCTCTTGGCAGAAGTGATGGCCACTAAAAAGGCAGTCTTCCAGGAAAGGAATTTATCATCATATGAACTAGCTGGTTCAAAAGGTTTCTGCTTCAGGGACTGCAACACCAAGGTCAAATCCCAAGGCAGGGATGAATCTTTAATAGGAAGTCCAAGAAAAAAAAAACTCCTTTCAGAAAAGCTTTGCACAATTTGGAAGAAAAGGTAGGCTCATTGTTGATATAGAAATGAGAGATAGCAGCCAACTGGAGCTTAGTGACAGAAAAAACTCACCCCATCCTGAAAAAGGAAAGACAAGAGCAAAATATCAGAAGTAGGGCTGAAAAGGGATCCAGATTCTCTTTGGCCCAAATGGAAAACCTTTTCAATTTACTAAAATACTCCTGCCTTGTAGACTGCTTCTGAGAGGCCAAAATAATGCTCCTCACTGGGCAAGGAAGCCTGGAGTGTGAAAGGAATACTGGAACTGGAGAAACCAAGCAGTTAAACAAAAGGTACGCAGATTGGGAAGTGGAAGCCCCCAGGGATGGGAAATTAGATCCGGAATGGGATCCAGTATCCAAAGTGGATACTTCAGATGAGATCTTAGGAAGGAGAACCACAACTGATAAGGCCAGAAAGGGGCAATGAGGATGAGGACTCTTCAGGCTACAATCTTTCTGCAAGACTTTTGGGTATTAGGGAAATAGAAGGGTAAGTACAGAAGAGACCCAGAGGAAAATCGTGAACAAGAGCACCCATGCGTGACTCCCCCGAATGGGGAGATCAGGGCAAAGTAATTGCTGCATTTGTGTTTGACTTGAGAAATTAGAAGTTATGTACTCACCATAACGTTCCATCTGAGTAGGTGCATTCATTTGTCTGCAACCTGTGGGTTATGGATCCGATATCGGATCCGAACCGGCATGGTTTTCCAGCTATGGATCCGAGCTCTCAGCTCCTCCCCTCACCCATAATGCCCTGCTCTCCCTACATGACCTCAGATCGAGTTTGCCAACAATAGAAATACCCTAAAAAGGGTAACACATAATATGCATTAAACTGACAAGGCCAGGGGGATAGGAGGGCGGGATGGTTGCAGACAAATGAATACACCTACTCAGATGGAACGTTATGGTGAGTACATAACTTCTAAATCTGAAGTAGGAGTTTCATTTGTCTGCAACCTGTGGGACAGAGTCCCCAGCTACCTGAATCTTGGGCGGCCATCATGGTAGGATATTCCGGAGCACCTGAGCCAAAGGATGCTCTACCTCTAGATGTAATATCCAACTTGTAGTGGGAAATAAAGGTATGAGATGAAGCCCAGGTGGCTGCTGAACAAATATCATCCAGAGGAATCCTAGCTTTAAAGGCCGCTGAAGTAGAAACTGACCGGGTTGAATGGGCATGTACTCCCTCCGGTGCGGGCCTTCCAGAAGCTTGATAAGCCAATAAGATGCACTGTGAAATCCAGCGTGATAAGGAGACTTTGCAAATTGGTTTACCCAAATTGAATTTAGCAAAGGAAATAAACAACTGGTCGGATTGCCTATGACCAGCTGTCCTGTTCAGATAAAATCTAAGTTGCCTGTGAACATCTAAGGAATGTAGCTTGTATTCACCTTTGTTTTGATATTTAGGAAAGAAAACAGGGAGGTTAATGGATTGATTAATATTTGCTTCAGAAGCTACCTTAGGAAGAAAGGACGGGTTGGTCCTGAGGTATACACGGTCCGGATGAAAGACCAAGTAAGGAGGCTTGACGGATAAGGCTTGAAGTTCTGAAACTCTCTTGGCCGAGGTAATGGCTACTAAAAAGGCAGTCTTGAAAGATAAAAATTTCAGATCTACCGTAGCTGCAGGTTCGAAGGGGGGAGCGGTCAAGGCCTGGAGGACCAAAGAAAGGTCCCAAGGAGGAACCACTTGCTTTACAGGGGGTCTGAGGAGAAAAGTACCTTTTAGGAAAATCTTACACAATTTGTCAGACATCAGTGGACTGGAGTCTTGACCAATATGATAGTGAGAAATTGCTGCAAGTTGCACTTTGACCGTGGAACTGCTAGCACCATCATTAAAAAGAGTGGTTAGAAAGTCAAGCACCAGAGGAAGGGGAACTGTGAAGGGGTCTAGACCTTGCCGCTCTGCCCAAATGGAGAATCGTTTCCACTTACTGCGGTAAACTTTCCTGGTAGATGGTTTATGAGCCGCTACCAGGATGGCCTTAACTGGAGACGAAATACCGGGAGTCCTGATCAGGAGTGGAACTGGAGCAGCCAAGCAGTCAGCTTCAGGTTGTCCAGATTCGGGGTTGATAGATGGGACGGGTGAGACATCAGATCCGGAATGGGATCTAGAATCCAAGGAGGATTCACTGAGTGAGATCTTAGGAAAGGGAACCAGATCTGTCTAAGCCAGAATGGGGCAATGGGAATCATTCTGTACCCCAACCGAGAGGCTTTCTGAAGAACTTGGAGCATCAGAGGCAAAGGGGGGTAAGCATAAAGAAGACCGGGGGGCCAAGCATGCACCAGAGCGTCTCTTGGGGTATCTCCGGGAGGAGTTATTAGAGCGAAAAAACTGTCGCACTTGGTGTTTGAGGGAGACGCAAAAAGATCGCAACAAGGAGTTCCCCACCGTGCGAAGATGCGTTTCGCTACCTGAGCACTGAGAGACCACTCGTAAGGGGAGAGAATGGTGCGACTGAGTTTGTCCGCAAGGATGTTGGACCGACCCGGAATACGCGTTGCGATGAGAAAGCGGTTGGTGGAGATTGCCCATTCCCACACTCTCATGGCTTCTCGACAAAGAGGGTAAGACCTGGTTCCTCCCTGTTTGTCAATATACCAGACAGACATGTTGTCCGACTGAACTGCAATAGTTCCCAAGGGAAGAAAGGCCTGTAGTGCTTGCAACGCTAAGAGCACTGCTCTCATCTCTAGAACATTGATATGCAGTAAGGTCTCTGAATCGTTCCACGTGCCTTGGACCGTCCGGCCTGCAAAATGCCCCCCCCCTCCCCGAGGCGGGAGGCGTCCGTGGTCACCGTGGCGAGAGGGGGAGAAGCACAAAAGGGGCGGCCTCCGTGGAGATCTGGTGAGTGGAGCCACCACCGGAGGGACCGCTTGCAAGCCTTGCTGATCGCAATGGGATGGTGCATAGGAAGAGCAAGATAAGACCACTGAACTAGGAGTGTCCATTGAAGGACCCGCATATTGAACCTCGCAAGAGGAAGAGCTATCGCTGCTGCCATGGACCCTAGAGCCCTCAGGACCAACTCCGCCGGAACTGAGCTGGAGTGGAGAATGGCCCGCACCTGGAGCTGCAGATTCTCGTGTCTAACCTGGCACCTATAAAATCTATGAACTGCGTAGGGGCTAGGTTGGATTTTTCTGTATTTATTGTGATGCCCAGACGGGGGGGGGAGCTAGATGGAGAAAGGAATCTCGCGCCAATAACAGTAGATGCCTTGCTGGAGTGGTGAGAAGCCAGTCGTCCAGGTAAGGGAAGACCTGCACCCCCTGAAGCCTCAGGTGGGCCGCTACCACTGCTAATACCTTGGAATTGGTAGTGACTGGCTCCCAGCCTGAAGCGAAGAAACCTCCTGGAGCGCCTGCCCATTAGGATATGGTAGTACGCATCCTTGAGGTCTATAGAGCACATCCAGTGATTTTCTCCCAGAAGGGGGAAAATAGACTGTAATGTAACCATTCGGAACTTCTCCTTGGGAACTGCCAGGTTCAAGTGTGAAAGGTCTAATATTGGTCTTAGATCCCCCGTCTTTTTTGGCACTAAAAAGAACCTGGAGTAGAACCCTGATCCGATCTGGTCTGGGGGGACGGGCTGGATGGCTCTTTTCTTCAGCAGATGGCCAATTTCTGCCAAAGCGGCCTCCCACTGACCGGGTGGAACGTCGGGGAGGGACTTCAATTTTGGAATGTGATGAAATGGGATGCGGTATCCTCTGGATATGATGTGGAGGACCCAGCAGTCTGATGTTATGGACTCCCATGCCGCTAGGTGCTCCGAAAAACGTCCCCCGACTGCCTCCAGAATGGAGCAGCCGGGCAACCCTTCAGGGCTGCTGCGCGGGCCGTTCAGAGAAGGGTTCTCTGGACCCGAAAGTTCCTGGGAGCCCCTCTGCCCCTGGGGCGGCGTCCTCCCTGTCCTCCTCTGCCACGGAAGGACTGGTTGTCCGGAGCGGGTTGGGATAGCTGCGACTTCCGGAACCACATCTTCTTCTGGCCCTTTTGGTTCCTAGAATAGGGCCTCTGGGGCACAGAGAAGCGGATTCCGATGGCAGACAGCGTCTTCCCGTCCTTTTCGCTCTGGGTCAAAGTATCGCGAACAGTTTTGCCAAAGAGGGCAGAACCATCGAAGGGAGCATTCGCAAATGATGCCTTGAAGGGCTCCGTGAAATCGCAATGACGGAGCCAGGCCTGACGTCTAGTAACTAAGCCTGCCCCTGCGGCTCTAGCGGCACCTTCCGTAGCATGGGAGAGTAACCGCATAGAGGTATTAGTCACGGACCTGAGAGTGGCCATACGGGTGGAGTGCAACAATTTGCCCTCCTCCGACATGGACTCTGGGGGGGGGATGCAGCGTATTCCTTGATAAGATCGCGCTGCATCCTAATCACATGTGCCAGGTAGTTCAGTGCCCTCACTGAAAAGGTTGCTGAACTAAACATCCGCTTCCCCAAGAGGTCCATCATCCGAGACTCCTTGCTCGGGGGATGGACCGAGGGGCTGTCTTGAGCAAGTTCCCTCTTGGTGGCTGCCGCAGTCAACATGGCATCTACCGGAGGCCCCTTACTCCAGTGGGCACGGTCAGCCGGGGGACTAAGTATACGGTCTGGCCTTTTTGGAATTGGCTCCACGGTGTCCGATTCCTTCCACGCCCTGGTGGTAATCAGGTCCACCAGGGGGTCGGCAGGAGGGGACACCCAAGAGGTAGACGGGCCCGCTTCAAATGCCTCCAAGAACACGGACTCATCCGAGGAAGACTTGGGGGCTGACCACCCCCTTATGCGGCATTTCCATGATGTCTCCAAAGGACACATCCTCGGGGTGATCTTGGGAGCCTTCCCTTCCTCCAAATCCGTGTCTTCAGTGAGAGACTCGGGAGTCTATGTGCCTCCTTTTGCACGTATGCTTGCGAGGCATCCTCCGGGGGCTGTCAGAGGACTCCTGCGGTGACATGTTCCAAGGGAACAACTTGGGGCAAAGGAGCGGGCTGTCCCAGTGGCCGGATGGTGGAAGCCTGGCCCAGTGCAGATGGAGCGCGGGGCGGAGCGAAGCAAGTGCCGGGGTCCGGAAACCCTCAACGGGCCCTCTCCACTACATCAAAAGCCGAGGGGAGCCGACCTCGACCAAAGGATCCGATAATCGGCTCCCCTAGGGTCCAAGAGTGGATCGGAGCCGGCACGGCCCTCGGATCCGAGGGACAGTGCGCTCCGACACGGACGGCGCCCGAAGGAGCACTGATCCCCGGATCCGGCTCGGATCCAGGCCCCGAGGTCGGATCCGAAGCACTCGAGGGCAGGGTCGGATCCGGCACCAGTACTATCGGCGCCGACCCACCCCGCGGCTGCTCGGCTCCAACTGCTCCAAACCCGGGTAGCGGGTCGGAGAAGGAGCTATAGGCTTAAAGAAAGGGGTCGAGCTCCCCCCCAGAAGGGGGGAAGGCAAGAGCACTCCCATCTGCATCTGGGCCTGGATGAACCTTCTCATCCGGTCCAGATCAGCATCAGATAGACTATACGTGGATCTCGACGAGGCTACCGAGGTAGGCCTTGAGTGCCTCCTCGATTACCTCGACGGAGATCGGGTCTCCTCCTCCTCAGGTCCCGGTGAGAAGCACACAGGAGACCGGAGCCGAGGAGGGGGAGAACCAGCAGACAAGGAGGCCGGAGGAGAAGCCCGCTTGGCAGGCGGGGCCGAAACAGAGGTCTTGGCCCGCCGCTTATGGTGCTTTTCCCTCCGGTCCTTCTTTCTTGCTTCCCTCTCCTCCAAACCACTAGAGGGAGATTGAGTCCCAGGTGAAGGAGGGGGAGCCGGAGAGGAGGGAACCGTAGACACGGTACCCCCCGAAGGAGCGGTAGCCGAAGCAGAGTCCGGGGGCAAAAGTCCCGCCAGGACCAGCTTCGACCTCCGCTCCTTCAATGCCCTGGGGTTGAACCCTGCACAAATGGAACATCCAGAAGTGAGGTGTTCAACCCCAAGGCATCGAACGCACAGAGTGTGGCCATCAGCGGGGGAAAGCTTATGGCCACACTCGGAGCACTTCGAAAAAAAAGCCTTAGGGGGATCAGACATCCTAAGGACACTACAACCACTTTAATTTGTTTAAAAATTAAAGAAAGCAAGGGCTAACTAACCAAACAAACAGGCCCAAACACACACTACGCACCAGCAAGGGGAGGGAACTAAAAGTTATAAAAGTTATTAAAAACTAAACAACTTAAAGCTATAAAGAAAGGGAACCTACAACTTTCACACAAAACTAACTGAAAAACTTTAAATTTAGGACTGAAAAATGCAATAATGAACACTTAGCTGAAGAGCTCTGAAATCCAATCTGGTCACCAGCGCGGCAAACTAGATCTGAGGTCATGTAGGGAGAGCAGGGCATTATGGGTGAGGGGAGGAGCTGAGAGCTCGGATCCATAGCTGGAAAACCATGCCGGTTTGGATCCAATATCGGATCCATAACCCACAAGTTGCAGACAAATAAATCTCCTACTTCAGATCAAAGGTCGCAGCATGGTTGACCCCAATGGTCAAAGATTTGCCTTGCCTCAGACGGGTTCAGGGACCACTTGTGAGGACTCGAGATGCACCTGCTGAGTTTGTCGGCCAACATGTTTGAACTCCCGGGTACATGAGCTGCAAGGAAAAGGCAACTGGAAGACACAGCCCATTCCCACACTCTCATAACCTCTCTGCACAAAGGACAAGACAGTGTTCCCCCTTGCTTGTTGCTATACCAGACAACTGCCATCTTGCCAGTCTAAATTGCTATGGTCCCCACAGGGAGGCACTCCTGAAAGGCTTGCAATGGATAGGACTTCTCTCATCTACAGGATGTTTATGTGCAATTTGGTCTCAATGGGGGACCATGTGCCTTGAACCATTCTGTCCTAAAATGCCTCAACCTCAACAGGGAGGCCTCTGTGGTCACTATGGTCTTGGGCAGGGGGAGAGAAAATGGTCTGCCTAGAAACAGATCCTGAGATTGATGCCACCAAGCAAGATGATTCCTGCATACCTCGGTCCACTTTATTGTCATAGACATGGGATGAGACAGAATAGACCAATGGACTGCCAGGGTTCATTGGAGAACTTGCATGTGATATCTGGCTAGAGGCATAACTGAAAGGCAGCTGCCATAGACCCTAGTGTTTTGAGGATCAAATGGACAGACAGGTGAGCTAGATGCAGTAGAAGAGAAGCCAGATCGCAAATTAGTTGGACCCTGCAGGAAGGTAGTGCTGCAGTCTCTGATACAGTGTCCAACAGGACTCCGATAAACTCCAGGTTTTGGCTCGGCACTAGATTGGACTTGTATAGATTCACTGTGATGCCTAGATGCTGGAAAAGACTGAGGACATATACCTGGTTACCAGTGAGAGTCTATGCCTTAGAGCCATGACAAGCCAATAGTCCAGGTATGGAAAAACCTGTAACCCTTGGAGATGGAGATGAGCTGCCACCACTGCCATGCATTTGGGATTGGGCGGGGGGGGGACTGTGATGAGTCCAAAGGGCAGAGCTCTGAATTGGTTATGATTGGTCCCTAACCAAAAGCGCAAGTGTCTCCTGGACAGCATGTCGATCTTTATATGATAGCACGGGTCTACTTTAGTAGACAGATATTTTACTTACCCAACTTTCACATCGCAGAGACGAAAGGAACGACAAAACACAGAAGACAGACATCCGAACACCAGCATTCTACTCCAGGTAAGTAACTACTTAGCCATCCTGCTGAACTTTATCCCTTACCCCCACGGTAGTGCAGTCTCGGAGTTGGTATATTTAGTCAGGGGGCGTGGGAAGCAAAGCCTCCCCATGGGTGGGTTTACTCGTCTTCAGTTTCATTTTCAGGATGGCAAAGCAGTTACTTACCTGGAGTAGTAAGTCGGTGTTCCGGATATCGGTCTTCAGTGTTTGTCAGTCTTTTCATCTCGGCGATGTGAAAGTTGGGTAAGTGGACTGACGGTGTTGTGAAGTAGATCAGATAGTAAGCATTCTTGAGATCCACAGAGTACATACAACTGTCCTTGTGCAAGAGAGGCAGAATGGACTGAACAGTGACCATTCAGAACTTGGACTTCTTGACAGATTTGGTTCGCTAAGGTCCAGAATAGGACAAAGGTCCTCAGTCTTTTTTGGCACAAAAATGAAACAGTAAACTCCAGACCCTCGTTGTCCTGTTAGGACCTCCTGAATGGCTCTTTTTCAAAGGAGGTCTTGGACCTTGAGATAGACCAACTCCCTTTGGTGGGGTGGTACATTTGGGGGACATTTCCAAATTGGAAGGGGCAGGTAGAAGGGAATGGACTAACCCCTGGAAATAATTTTTAGCACCCACTGATTGGAGGAGAGACTTGTCCAGGCAAGTGGGTGAAGGCAGAGATGACCCCCGACTGCCACCTGTGCAGGATAGTCAGGCAGAGCCTCAGGAGCACTAAAGGGCCTCTCCAAGAAGGGTTCTTGGGAGCCCTGGTTCTGCTGACCCCCTCTGCCCCTACAGTGGCATCTACCATTAAATCCCCTTCCCCGGACTGAAGAGGAGAATTCCTGGGGAGCATCTGAAAGGAAGACAGTCCTCCAAAACTAAAGCTTCTTACTTCCCCTCTGGGTCTTAGGGAAGGACCACTGAGGAGTAGAAAACTTGATCTCTACTGCTGAGAGTTTTGCATTCCTGTGGGTTATAGTTTCCTTAACACAGTCCAAAGTGTAACCATCAAAAGGGGTGTTAGTGAATGACACCTTAAAGGGTTCTGCAAACCCATAAAGGCAAAGTCAGACATGCCATTGGATAGCAATGCCAGTGCCTGCCACTCAAGAGGAGGCCTCTGCAGTACTGGATATCAACCTCATTGAAACATTGGCTAAAGAAGTAAAAGTGGATAGCCTCGGAGAGACTAACTTGAGACTCTCTGGAGGTAACAACTCTGAAAGGGAAGTGAAACTCCGAAACCAAATCTCTCTGAAGCTGGGTAAAGTGGGCCAAATAATTAGTTGCTCTCAGGCCAAAGGTAGCGGAGGCAAACACACACTTTCCAAAAAGGTCAAAAAACTTGGGACTCCATGTTCGGGGGATGGACCAAGGAGCTTCGCTCAACTAGCTCCTCCTTAGTAGCAGTGAACAACACAATGGCATCGACGGGGACCCCTTTACTCCAAAGACCCATCATTGGGTAGACTGAGGAACTCATCAGCTTTTTCAGGCACAGGTTCTACCACGTCCGGCTCCTTCCAAGCCCTGCTGGTGATAAGGTCCACAAGCTTGGCAGCAGGGAGGGGGGGGGGGCAGGCAGAAGATGGGCCTGCCCAGAGGGCCTTCAGAACAAGGATTTCTCCAAAGAAGGGGAAGACCTATCCACTTCTCTGAGAACTTCCAGGATGTCCCCAAAGGACACCTCCTCAGGCAGAAGTCTGGGGGACCCATCTCCCTCCTCAATATCAGTGTCCTTGGTGAGCGACTCTCTGGAGGAGTTCAAGTGACTCTTCTTGCACGTTCTCTTCTGAGGGGGTTCCTCCACGGTGGACTCTGGGAAGACTTCAGAAGAGAAGGGTACCCCCAAAGTGAGGCAGTGCCTGTCTGAAGGCACTCACAGGAGGGCTGACCCTGGATTGATGAGGACTCAGCAGCCAATCCCAAGAAAGGCTGGGAAGAACCTAGAGAAGGAGGAAAGGTAACTGCTGGACTGGAAAAGGTCCTCTACCATCTGGAAGGACAGGAGACTAGATGAAGCCCTCCCATCCCCAGTAGTCAGGTCTACCTGGGGAGGAAGAAGGGACCACTCGATGCAACACCAAAGCCCCCAGATGATACCAGCCACAAGCTGTCCAGTGCTGAAGCCCCCAAGGGAAGGGAGCAGTCAGAAAAATCCAAACCTGAACCCACCCCCAGGGAACTTGCACTGACCCATCAGACTCTTTAGGCCCACCCTGGTCAGAGGGTTGCAGAATAGAGCCAGCCAGGGACTCTGACAGTGTCAACTGGAGGGGGGGGGATACCGGAGACAGTCGGCCTCTCACTAGAAATCACCTGGTCCTGTCATTCCAAACCTGTTGGATTGAAAGAGGAGAGTGGAGTCCTGCAGATGAGGAGGGTCCCCTAGCCTCTATTTGGGCCTTAAAAAGCTCATCATCCCATCCATGTCTGACAGGAGACTTCTGGAGGATCTGGACGAGGCTGACAAGTGGCCATATCTTGCTGGGGATCAGACCCTGGATCCCACAGCCCTTTGCATCTGAGAAGGGTGTCAGCTCAGACTCTGATGTGAGCACCTGGAGGACCAAGAAGGGGAGCCTTCAATAATGGGATCAGACAGAGCTGTTGATGCGAAAACGTAGTAGGATCTGATGGTTTAGAGTACGTGCTGGATGGGATCTGACAAACTGGTCGGATCTGGGGACAACTTGCTCGTACTCCGATCTGAAGACTCTGCTCCACTGAGGCCTTGGATCCGAGAGTCTGCTCTGAAGCTCTCAGAACAGAAGACCTAGGATCCGAAGCAGAAGAGGCTGGACTCTGATCCGGGGATCTGCAATCAGAGTGCCTCAGCTTCTTTGAGAGAGAAGAGGATCCGCCAAAGGGAGGAGGAAGCCTCCTCTTAGGCTCCTGAGAGGGCTTGGAAGGGGAGTCCATAAGCAGAGGACCAAGCCCTTCTGTAAACTGCTTGTTACGGGGCTTTACAAAAGCCTTGGGGTTGAATGTGGCACAAATGTCGCATTCAACCTCCAGATGCGCCGACCCTAAACAAAACAAGCACACCAAGTCGGAACATGACATCTTCCAACTGCAAGAGGAGCATCTTTTAAACTCAGAGGGTTTTTCAGCCATGCTAAAGAAAAAGGAACAAACACACAGCCATAATAGAGCAGTTAAAGATAGACGGAATGTACCTCACAAGACATCTGCAGCAGCTGGAAAGGCCACAGAAGTACCTCACAAAGAGGATTACTGGCCTCAAATAAATGCCCTACACTGACCGCCTCAAAAAACTCCAGCTTTACTTCGTAGCATATTGCCTACTCAGAGGTGATCTCTGCCTAACATATAAAGCTCTCTCAAACCCAGAGCTGTTGGACATGCTACATCTAAATAAATCCAAATCCCTCCAAGCTACGTGCTCTAGGTTGTCACCACAATAAACAGGACATGCTGGAGGGACAGATTCCTGTCCCAGAGACTTCCCATTCTCTGGAACAGGCTTACCCATCTATGTCAAGCAAAGTTCATTAGCACTCAAGACAAATCTTGATGAGTGGATGGGAAATAGGAAATACACCCTGGGGATCACTTCTGTCTCTCTGCTCGACGGTGGCACAGGAAATTAACTTTCTTGGGTGGCATAAGCCAGGGAACCTTGTTGGCTAGGCTTACGTAGGCCCTTGGGCCGATATAATAGTACCTACCTATGAAAAATAGAGCAAAAAAGCCAAGAAAAAACTGCTAGCCTGAGCCTGGACCTCGTCTGAAGCATTTCAGCTGCAAACGAGATCTGAGGGTTAGAAGGTTACAAGGGTTTATGGGAAGGGGAGGAGCTTGAGCCCTGGATCTGTCTAAGAAGTTGCCGGCTCGGATCCAAGGTCAGATCCAAAACCCACCTATCAGTTTTCTTCTGTACTATCCAGAAATCAAATTAATTCTCTGGTAGTCCAGAAAACATTGCACAAAGTCTGGCATTCTGTTTCAAAAAAGGAAAGACTATAGGAGTTTGTTAAATCAGCTGATTTTTACAGAAAAGCATAGTAAATCGTCTGAAAGCAAGCATCAGGAATGGAAGGGGGGGGGGTGCTCCCATCCATGGATGTCAGTGACAGCACAACATGGGCAAGACTGTGGGCAGGAGATGGGGTGGAATGGGTGGGATTACAGGTGATGAGGGGTGTGGCCTTACTCCAGTTTTAGCCACAACGAAAGGTGGCAACCCTAGTGATGCTTTTAACTATTGTGAATGCTCAGAGCTCAAAAAGGACACATCTGTTCAGACAGCAAATGGGATCAGAGGCAAATCATCTAGGAGGGAATTACGGGTAGGGAAGGAGTCAGAGCTCTTGGATGCAATACTCTGGTATAAAGCTCTGAGGTCAGATCAGAGAACCCAAAAACTGAAATGTTAAAAAATACATAGGATACTTCAGTCTTCCCAAAGGGAAGTAGAGCAGAATGGGAAGAGCAGTGGACAGACTGGGTGCAGGTTCAGGGGGAACAGCTGTATTTAGGGAGGATAAAGCACAGCGAGCAGATGGGTATTCCTCAAGGACTCTTATCTGGGTAGTGTTTTCTCAAATGCCCTGAAAAGAATAGACATAGAAAAGTGCCAGATGACTGCTATATTACTGCTGTACTAAAAGTGAGGGCAGAAAATTCATGCAACTACAAGGCTGTTAGCTAACCATCAGGGAAATACATGGACAGAATCCCGGGGAGGAGGAAGCTGGCAGCATTTCCAGAGGACAATGTTTTCCAGGACAGCAACCACCACAAGATCACAGGCAAGAGGTCAAATATGATAGTTACATGACAAGAGTTATAGCAGAACTTAGAGGGCCACCAGAAGATGCGGTCTAAATGGACTTCAGCACAGCTTTAATGCAGTAAAAACACAAACACTTTGGGATAAGAACAAAACTGATAAATTAGCTGTATGTTGGAAATGTAGGAAACAGAGGAAGGTTGCAAGAGAAAATGTCAGGAATTAGGAAATTGACTAGTAACAGATCTAATCTGGACATCTCACACTCAGGGTGCATCTCTGATATATCAGAGGAAAGAGAACAGGGTCACCTTGGTTCCCTATTTAAATGTCAGCACTCTTAGCGCAGAGAAAAAAAAAACATAAAAATGCAGCACAAGAGTAAAATATCAGACATTTCACTTCTTTAAACTTTTTATGCAAGCAGGCAATCCCCACACAACCTTCAAACTTGAATATATCAACTCAGAGATCGCTATACATCAGAGAAAAGATTATGATGAAAAATAGCTCTCAGTATATGCAAGTCCATTTTTGGCCATCAAGTCTCAGCATTACAGGACTTTCTAAAGCAGATCACGATATTTCAAATGGTTACTGGTCAGCCTTCTTTGCTAACATGCATCAGTGGAGTATGGGGTGAAGAGAATCTAGTAAATAAGGGAAAGGCTGAACTGGTAGAAAGGTAGCAGCTAATATTTAATGCAAAGAAACGTTAAGTACCGCACTTCGGCTAGGACAGTTACTGTGAAATATCATTTGGGAGTACTGGAAATGGCAGTAAAAATGGGAGGATTTGGGGGTGTTAACCACACCTGGATTGGACCATGAGGAGCAAAGCGAGATACCTGTAACAGATCAGTCCTGTGTAGTATTCCCCAGGGGTACAGACTCCAGGAGCAAAGGTAATGCTTCCATACTCTACAGGAAGTTGGTCAAATCATATCTTCAATAGTGTGTGCAGTTCTGGAGACCATACAAGAGAAAAGGACAGACCTGATTGAAGGACTTCAGAGGAAAGCTATCAAACAGATTGTGGGATTGATATGAGTTAAGAATATGACTAGAAACAAGGGCAGGTACATCTTACCAGAGACCAGAGGAGACACCGGGGGCATGATACCAGTAGCATAATCCTTTCAAGGGCTTATGAATGTGCCACTCTGAACAGGAAGGGCAGAAGAGGAAGGAGGGGCACAGGACACAATGTATTCACCAACTACTCCCTGGCTCTCTCCAAAAGCATTTTTCACAGAAATATTGCGAACCTATGAAATAGGCTACCAGAATGGGTGATTAACAGATCACACTTGGTTCCTTACAGCAATGTCACAAATGCCTTGTGCTCGTTGTCTGCTAACTTTATAAAGGCTGTTAAGAATCCTTTTCTCAAACTTAAGATAACTTTTCTTCCATTTTAGGGTACTGTCACATTTCTTAAAGTGAAGGCCTTTTATTTTTAAAATAATCAGAGCCTACACCCAGATAATTTACAAAAAAGCCCAAAGGAAGAACAGAGAAAGGTGAAAACCCTCTGGGTGTTGTGCCTTGGCCACAGGAACACTTGACATTTGCCTGTCCCTAACAGGCAACAATACAAAAGCTCTGATACAGTTAAGAGATCAAAATGGGTACCTATTGCAGCAATAGAGAACACCTGAATGATTAACAGTAGAGTGGCTCATTACTCATGCGGTGAAAAAATCATATGGGTGTGTTTTCTCTTTTAAAGTATACACTTCTGATGTTTGCAGTATGGGATAAGAATAACCATGCTTGAAATAGCATCATGAATTAAGGCCAGATGGTCAGACATTTACCAGCAGCAGCGATCCTTGCAATAGACATAAATCTCTCCGGTGGCTATCTCAGCATTACTTTCTAGGATAGAATTTTCACTCATGACTGCAGGCCCTTGACTCCACTTAGCTTGATTGCTATTGCTTTAATCTTGAAAAGGATACAAGATACGTGCAGGTGAAGATGAAAGGAGGGAGGTTATGTACTGAGCTATCATTACTAACATGCGTAATTGGGATCAGTGGTTCTTTATTCATGTACCAAATCATGGCACTGATATTTTTGTAATTACTTTCAGAGTACCTAGCTGCCAAATTGCTTTGAAAGCCCTCAGGGCTAGAATGTGGATCATTTTAAAATGCTATGCCTTCTCTACCTGGACAGGCTGCAGCTACACTGCATACGGAGATGATTAAGCCATCCACTGAGCAAGGCGCTAACCTCTTGTTCCCGCCAATGAGAGGGATTCAAATAGTGGTTCCATCAAATAAGAAATCTGGGAATATCATTTGTGGGATCAGGCATCTAATCTGTCAGACACCTACAATCTAGCCCATACCACTCAGCTTTTTAGATTTTTGCCTCATTTTATGTCTGTTCCTCAAAATTTGTGATTTTCTGGCACATTATTGAAGACTGAAGTCAATGGATAATGACCTATAATTGAGTTTCAGAATATCATTCAGAAAATGCATGCAAAACAAAACATTGTTATTCTAAACTTTCCAAGCTCAAGAGAAATTTAAAATTTGTCCCCGATTTAATGGCTTTGCCACCCCCCCCCCATTTCTGGCATTGTTCAGGACTGTGTGCATAGAGGTTGAGAAGTATGATGTAGCCTAACATGTCCATAGGATTCCACAGACTTTTGAGGTACCACTGGATCTTCATGTGCAGTCTGATAAAGGAAATCAAGAAGATGGAAACTAGCATATAGGTTGGTAGCCACCTATATCTGTGCTGAATAACTGCTGTCCTATGGTCCAGTTTCAAGAACTGGTTCAAATGTAAATCTCCTAATGGGAAAATGTCAGTTCTTTGTTCAGCACAGCCCTCAAAAAGCAATTTATGCTTCTTGGTTTAATATGATTTGAGAAGGTGCACGGTAAACCTCAGGCTAGACACGCAATAATTAGAGCACACATGGTACTATACATTTCTTCCTTGAGGACTGCTGGGTAGTATCTCACCCAGCTAAGAGTAAAAATTAATATTAGAGTCCTGAAATGGGTACATACCGATGTTTATATTTAGCAAATATCCTGGGCACCATGCACAGACAGTACAGTTGTGAACACTTACAATAAATGCCGATGTGCGAGTGTATTCACTGTTGCAGTCATTACATTTGGGTAATCTGCTGGCAGGTTGCCCTCAGTCGGCCTGAATAACAAAGTCTTGGGTCCTGCGTCGGTTGCTCTCTCCTCTTCCATGACGTCAGGTCGTCAGGGGTATAAAACCTGCAGCCAACACCATTTTATTCAGTTTTTCTTGCCCCAGATGTCAGGTGCCCCCCAGATGGGGAGCAAAAATATATATATATATGTATATATAAATAAACAGCAATATATATATAAATGCACTTTTAGCAACATAAACTTTACCTTCATCTGAAAGCAAATACACCACAAAGGCTTTAGTAAATAGTGAAGGAAAGAAAAGGTATAGAAAAGGAGGATGGCAGGTGGGTAACCCGGACTGCAACAGTGAATACACTCGAACATCTATATTTATGGTAAGTGTACACAACTGTACTATGTTCTTCACGTTTCACTGATGCAGTCATTACATCTGGGTAGAATCCCAAAGCTATGGATGGGAGGATGGAACTAAATAGCACTAGGAGTGGCTATAAGGCCCTGCAGAACTGCAGTGGCAAAAGCCTGCCCTGAATTTGGAGAAGAGGCGCAAATAATAATGCTTTGTGAAGCTATGAACAGAGCTCCAAGTAGCAGCCTCTAGAATGTCTTTGGTTGGAACCCCTCTGAGAAAAGCTGGTGAGGTAGAGGCAGCCCTGGTGGAATGTGATCTGATCCCCTTGGGCACAGGTTTACCATGGTGCAAGTAGCAGAAACGAATGCAGTGGCTTATCCACTTAGAAATAGTCTGCTTTGATATAGGGTTCCCCCCTGACCCTGCAGCAAATGCTACCAGTAGTTGCTCAGACTCAGAGATTTGGTCCTGTTTAAGTCGAATCTTAGTTGTCTGTGTACATCCAATGAATGCAGAATCTGCTCCCTCTTGTTCTGCAGATTTGGGTAAAATGTTGGCAAGTGAATTGTCTGGTTAAGAGCCACACTGGATATCACCTTAGGCATAAAAGAAGGATTGGTCCTGAGGGACACCCTGTCCAGGTAAAATGTAATAAAAAGCTCCACAGCCATGAGGGCCTGTAGTTCTGAAACCCTTCTTGCTGAAGTGACTGCCAAGAGGAAAGCTGTTTTCCAAGACAGAAACTTTATATCCACAGTAGCTGCTGGTTCAAAAGGAGGCAGGGTGAGTTTTTCAGCATAAAGTTGAGGTCCCATGCTGTGATCACCCATTGGTGATCTTCGGAGAGACCTTAAAAATGTGGCCCCTCTAAGATACTGTTTAAGCAGAGGATGAGAAAAGAGGGGAGGCTCTGTGTTGTAATGAGCCGAGATGGCAGAGGCATGTATTTTTATTGAAGAAAATGATAGGCCCTTGTCAAGCATCACAGTCAAATACTGTAAAATCAGAGGAATATTGGGCTGTGCTGTGTCCGTTCCTTGTACTTGGTTCCAAGCACAGAATCTCTTCCATTTATCAACATAAGATTTTCTAGTACTAGGCCTTCTGGCTTCCAAAATGACATCCATCACAGATTTACTGAGAGGTGTTTGAATAATTAAATGATCAGCCATGCTGCAAGGTTCAGAATTTGGAGCAGAGTGTGCAGAATTTGATTGTTCTGCTGAGACAGTAGATGAGGTATTTGAGGCAAGTGCCAAGGAGGAAGTTGAGACATATTCCTTAGACTTGGGTACCAGTGCTGGAGAGGCCAGTCCGGAGCAACTAGGATCATTTTTGTTTTTTCCTGTCTGACTTAGTAAGACCTTGGAGAGAAGAGGCAGAGGGGTAAAGGCATAGACCGATAGGTTTTTCCAACTGAAGGATAGGGCATCCACTTTCCATGCTTTTCTGTGATAAGTTCTTGTGCAGAATTTGTCCAGCTGATAAATGTGGGGAGAGGCAAATAGATCTATGTCTGGGCTCCCCCATTTCTGTGTTAACATGCTGAAAATTTGTGGATCCAGTTTCCATTTGTGCGGGTCCATAAGATTTCTGCTTAGGTCGTCTGTCAAAGTATTTTGTTTTCCTGGCAGGAATTGAGCTTGAAGATGTATTTGGCAAGTCAAAGCTGTGTTCCACAATTCCATGGCTAGTCTCCAAAGGAGGTAGGACTGTGTACCCCCCTGCTTGTTTATGTACCACATAACCGTGGTGTTGTCCATCTTTATCAGTAGCTGTCCTGGATGAAGTAAGTCCTTGAAGGCTGTCAGAGCATTCTGAACAGCTAGCATCTCTTTCTGGTTGATATGCAGATGCATTTGTTTTGGGCTATATTTGCCCTGAATGCAGCTCCCCGCCAGGTGTGCCCCCCAAGCATAGTCTGATGCATCTGTAGTTAGGGTTTGGGTGGCAGGGGGTAGAGTGAATGACAGTTCCTTGTTTTGGTGACATGTCTCTGCCCACCAAAGGAACTCCTGGTGTAGGCAGGGAATGAGAGAGGAATCATTGTTTCCAGACTGTGACAATGCTGACGCCATAAACTTCTTAGGTACCATTGTAGTTTCCTCATATGCAGTCTCATATATGGAATTAGTAGAATGCAGGATGCCATTAACTCCAAAGCCTGCAGTATTTGTCTTGCAGATAACTGGGTTTTTGTTGCCATTTGTTTGAAGTATGTTGTCAGTTGCCTTTGTTTGTCTGGCGTAAGGTAAGCCATCTGGGCAGTTGTATTCAAGCTTGCACCCAGGAATGTAATTTGAGAGGGTACCAACTGGGATTTCTTTTCGTTTGTGTACCCTAGGCATGTTAGAAGCCTTTTTACAAATGCCAGATGTTGAAGTGTGTCCTTGTCCTCTGCTTAAATGAGAGGGTCATCCAAAATAAGGATATATTTGTATGCTTCTTCATCTTGAGAATGCAATTACTGGTGCCAGGCACTTTGTAAAGACCCTGGGTGCAGTAGATAAGCCAAAGGGCAGTGCAGAGAATTGGTAATGCAAAAAACCTGCCTTGAAGCAGAGGTATCTTCTGCATGATTCCCTTTATTGGGATATGCAGGTATGCCTCAAATCTAGGGTCACTAACCAAGCTTTCCAGCCCAGCATAGGCAGTAGCTGTTGTAAAGTCAGCATTTTGAATTTTGGAATGTCCAGGAACGTGTTCAAAAATCCAGTATTAGACGCCAGGCATTGTCTTTTCCGGGTACCAGGAAAAGTCTTGAATAAAAACCTTGCCCTTTTTCCTTTTCTGGTACTGGTTGAATAGCCCCCATATCCATGAGGGACATAACTCGTTTCTGAGCCTCTGCCCACTGATTTTGTGGCAGATCTGGCCAACCGTCTGGAATTGGCAAAGTATGGAAATTAAATCTGTACCCCTGGGATACTATGTTTAATACCCACTTGTCCTGGGTAATTAACTGCCAATTTTGAGCATGAAGTGCTAGTTTCTTGTCAAAAGTCAAGTGCTTGGTGAAGGTAGAGGTAAGTCATTGAGACTGCTTTACTGTAGGGTTGTGCTTTGTTTCCTCCGGATTTAGAGGTGGAGGCACCCCATTGCTTGAACCCTGTGATTGGTATCTGGAGCCCCTTGAACACCTGGATTTGCCTTGAGTGGCTCTGCTGGACACAGGAAAGGACCAATTTTTAGTAGGCCAGTGCCTACTGAACCGGGGTGGTGCACTTGCAAGAAATCTTTTACAGTTTGCATAGATTTAGCTTTGTCTTCCATTTTCTTTAAAACCTCTTCTGCCTTATTACCAAAGTATCATGCTGCAAGGGGGCATCCAACAATTTAGCTTTAACATGATTAGGCAGATGTTGCTCCTTGAGCCAGGCATGCCTTCTAATCACAGATCCAAGTAGCTGCGGCCCTGCAAGAGGCCTCCAAGGAATCAAAACCACATTGCAAAGTATGCTTTCCAACCTGTACTGCTGAATGCAATAATTCCTGCAATTCTTCATTTTCCACACAATTAGAAACCAACATAATTTTCTGTTTCAGTAAGCCCATAACATGCTGTTGATATTTAAGTATATGAAACTGGCAGTTTAAGGCCCTAATTGCCAAGGTTGCAGACGTATAAACCTTCTTTCTTCATCTATCCAGCGCCCTGTAATCTCTATCAGAGGGGGTAGGATGTTTGGCTGTAGAGGCCTTTACACCCTTGGGACCCTGTGAAATAGTCTCAGGATCAGCAGCAGGATTTTTGAATAAAAATTTGTGGGAGTTAAGAACCCTGCAATATCTGTCTGGCTTACTAGGAGCCGGAGGTAGGGAATCAGGAGCCATGCTTGATTCCGAAAACACAACAATGTCTAATATAGGAGGTATTGCCAAAGGCCTATGCTGAGGAAGAAGGAAATCCCTAAGCCTCTTTTTTGATTCAGAGAAGTCCTGACTCTCCCAGTGAAAATGTTCCCTTAAAGTATGCAAAGTTTCTCCAAAAGAGTAATCCTCAGGAGGAGATGCAGATGGGATGGGATTCTTCTGCATCAGAATCCTCATAGGGTGGAATAGAAAATTCCTGATCAGAAGAAATGGAAACCTGATCTGAAGATTTATAATCAGTGCATTGTCTTAGCAGGGGGGTCAGGAACCCCTGATGAAGGTAATTAAGTCATGAGCCATTTTGATCATGTTTTTTTAGGCATAGGGGCCTGAGCATGTGGCGTATGCATCTTTTTTTTTTAGACACAGATGTTTTTGAGGCTGGCGTCAGTTTAATATAAAAATGTTGAGGCCTGAAAACACCCTCAGAAGCCGGTGCCTGCTCAGCGGCTCTGGACCCATCCAAGGGAGAGACATCCGCAGGTTCAATACTGAGAATCTTGCGGCATACCGGACTCCGAATGGGTCTCGGTAGAGGCCTGCGACTCAAAAGTAGCGGGTATCAGGGGCTGCAAAAGCGGCTCACTGAGTACCGGTGGAACCGGCGAATGGCTTAGGAGAAGCTTCGTCATCGGTTTTGGACCTAGACAGTCTTTTTCTTTGCGTTTTTTGTGAACTCCGGTAGTTGGATTGCTAACAGACGACATTTCAGGATAATTAAATCTTGATCCAAAATATTTAGAAGCAAAAATATACCGACACTTAATATTGCGTTGGTTAAATCTAGCACAAAACCGACAGCAAGGCAAGTTATGATCTCAGCCTAGGCAAAGAATACAGTACAAATGAAAATCCTTACGAGGCATTTGCTTCCCACAAGTAATGCAATTATTAACTTTTACTGACATCGGTAAGGAGCAAGAAAAAGTTTCCATAACGGGGTACTTAGCTTTAATTTGAAGACTTCGGTTCTGAATTCCAGGAGTCGGTCAACCAGCACTTGCGAACTGCTTCTGCTTTGGGCACTGCGCGGCAAGAATGAATAAAATGGCGTCGGCTGCATGTTTTATACCCCTGACAACCTGACGTCATGGAAGAGGAGACAGCAACTGACGCAGGACCCAAGACTTTATTCAGGCCGACTGAGGGCAACCTGCCAGCAGATTACCCAAATGTAATAACTGGAACAGTGAAACACGAACATCAAAGAGATTGGAAGTGATGGTACTCAGTCTGAACAAGAAGTTATGTACTCACCATAACATTCAATGTATGTAGTCCATCTCTGCTCACATTCTTACCCGTGGGTTCGGAGCTGAACCTCAGCTCCAACTCGGTCATACTCTAGCTCGAAGTCTTTCAATTGGCTGGGCTAAGAGGTATCCCATACTGCCCTACACCCTTTCCCCAGATTTTGTTTGCTGCAAGCTCAATCACACAATCACTCACCTTCATCCACATCACACAAGGAAAAAACATTCCAATAATAAAAAGAGTACTGAAACCAGAACTAACCTTTAGGTCCTCCAGGATGGGGGATGGAGGAGGGGTTAGTAAGAATGTGAGGCAAGATGGACTACATACATCGAATGTTATGGTGAGTACATAACTTCTTGATGTTATGTAGTCCAATCTCGCCTACATTCTTACTCGTGGGACAGCGTCTCCAGGACCTGAACCCTGGGAGGCTCAGTGGAAAATACTCCTGAGCAGTGTGGAACCAAAGGAAGATCTGCCTCTGGATACCAAATCCAATTTGCAGCGAGTAATAAAGGTGCGAGGAGATGCCCATGTAGCTGCAGCACAAATCATCCATAGACATCCTGGCTTGAAATGCTGTAGAGGTAGACATAGATCAGGTAGAATAAGCCTTCACTCTAAATGGTAAATCCTTACTACATGAGGCATAAATGAAGGAAATACAACTAGAAATCCATCTAGACAAAGTCACTTTGGAAACAGGAAACCCAATTTTGTTTTCTGAAAATGAGATAAACAGCTGGTCTGATTTTCTAAGATCCTTCGTTCTATGCAAATAAAAGCGCAACTGCCTGTTAACATCCAACTGGTGAAATTTGAATTCTGCCCTATTAGAGAACTCTGGAAAAAATATGGGCAGTTCAGTCGATTGTTTGAGATTACTAACTGAAGCCACTTTTGGCATAAAGGAAGGGTTGGGTCTGAGGGAAACAGTGTCCCTGTGAAAAATCAAGTAAGGCGGTCTTATTGACTAGGCCTGGAGCTCTGAGACACGTCTGGCTGAAGTGATGGCTACCAAGAAGAGATAGTTTTCCTAGTCAAATATTTCATGTCACAAGTAGCTGCAGACTCAAAAGGGGAAGTGGTGAGGCATTATAGCACAAAATTTAGATCCCAGGGCATAACCGGCTCAAAGACTGGAAGGCGAAGCAGCACAGTGCCCTTCAGAAATGCCTTACAAAGTCTGTGTGCCATTAAACTGGGTTCATTGGCAACGTGAAAAGTGGAAATAGCCGCCAACTGGACCTTTATGGTAGCGGCTGCTGAACCTTGATTGAAAAGCATGAAAAGAAATTCCAGAACTGAAGAGATCGGGGCTGTACATGGATCAATTTGCCTTGCATGAGCCCATATGGGGAATCTTTTCCATTTACTGGAATAAATCTTTCTGGTAGAAGGCTTATGAGAAAAAGATAGAATATGAACCACTTACGGAGAAACACGACGAAACCTGATCAGTGATGGAAGTGGAGTAGCCAGGCTGTCAAGTGGAGGGTTTGAAGAGAGGGATGGAACTGCCCTGACATAAGTCAGTAGGTCTGGCTGTGGATCCAGAATTCATGGTGCATCCATAAGATAGGGATTGAGAAAGGGGAACCAAATTTGATGAGGCCAGTGTGGAGCAATCAGAATAATTTTGCTTCCCAAGGATTGCGCTTTCTGAATAACCTTTGTCAGCAGAGTAACAGGAGGGAAGGCATACAGTAGACCAGGGGGCAAATCGTGGACCAGGGTGATTCCCCCTGAGGGGGAATAAGGGTGAAGTAGCTGCTGCACTTGGTATTGAGGGGACTGGCAAATAGGTCGCAGCAAGGCTGACCCCCATCTGCGGAAAATCTGCTCCGCAACTTGACTGTTCAGGGACCACTTGTGAAGCATAAGAATAGCTCTGCTCAACCTGTCGGCGATCACGTTGGACTTCCCCGGAATGTGCATTGCAACAAGAAAACGTTGGGAAGACACTGCCCACTGCCACACTCGCATGGCCTCTGCAAAGGGGATAAGATCTGGTTCCACCTTGCTTGTTCAGATACCATACCACCGACATACTGTGAGTGGATCGCAATAGTCCAGAGAGGAAGAAAGCTCTGAAGTGCTTGCAACGCTAGTAGCACTGCTCTCATCTCAAAGACATTGATATGCAGATGGATCTCGTGTTCTTGCCACAAGCCTTGGACTGTCCTGCTGAGATAATGCCCACCCCCACCCCATCTGGGAGGCATCCGTGGGCACTGTGGCAACAAGAGGGGATGGAAAGTACAGCTGTGTACCTAGCATAAATGTAGATGTTAGAGTGTATTCACTGTTGCAGTCATTACACTTGGGTTATCCTGCTGGCAGGCTACCCGCAGTCTGCCTGAATTCCAATGTCCTGGTCCGGCGTCGGTTGCTGTTGCCTCTTCCCCGACGTCAGTGCGCCAGGGGTATAAAAGATGCAGCAGACGCCATTTTCTTCAGTTTTTCTTGCCCAAGATGTCAGGTGCCCCCAAAAGGATAGGCTAAAAACATTGCTTATAAAAAGCATGCAGTAAAATAAACATTACCTTCATCTACAAGCAAATACACCACATAGGTTGTATAGAATAGAAAAGCACAGATAAGTCCCAGCAAAGAAAGGGGGATGGTGGGTGGGTAACCTGGACTGCAACAGTGAATACACTCTAACATCTACATTTATGGTAGGTACACAACTGTACTATGTTTGTGTTTCACTGTTGCAGTCATTACACTTGGGTTGAATCCCAAAGCTGAGGTTGGGCGGCTGGGTCTAAATAGAATTAGGAGTGGCTATGAGACCCTGCAGAACTGCAGTGGCAAAGCCTGCTCTGGATTTAGAGTAAAGAGGTAAGTGGTAGTGCTTAGTAAGTGTGCACTGAAGTCCAAGTTGTGGCCTCCAAAATATCTTTGGTTGGTACTCCTCTGTGGAAGGCTGCTGAGGTGGCTGCTGCCTGGTCGAATGTGGTCTAATGCCCTTAGGCACGGATTTGCCATGTTGTGAATAGCAGAAACAAATGTAGTGTCATGTCCATTTTGAAATAGTCCGCTTTGAGATAGCCTTTCCTTGTGATCCTGCAGCATATGCTGCTAAAAGTTGCTCAGCCTTTCTGAAAGCTTTATTTTTGTCCAAGTAGAAGCGTAGCTGTCTATGTCCAAAGAATGCAGAAGTCTCTCCCCTTTATTCTGTGGGTTTGGATAAAATGTAGGCAAATGAATGGTTTGGATAAGAGCCACACTGGACACTACCTTAGGCATAAATGTTGGGTTTGTCCTTAGAGAAACCCTGTCCGGATGGAAGATAATAAATGGTTCCACAGCCATTAATGCCTGTAACTCTGAGACTCGTCTTGCTGAAGTTATTGCTAGGAGTAGAGCTGTTTTCCATGTTAAGAATTTTATCTCAGCTGTATTGACTGGCTCAAAAGGAGGCAGTGTGAGTTTTTCACAGACAAAATTGAGGTCCCATGCAGGTACTGGTGCTCTCCTTGGAGGTCTTATGTTTTTGGCCCCTCTGAGGTACTGCCCAAGCAATGGATGTGAAAAAATAGGTGGGTCCATATTGTAATGAGCTGAAATGGCAGAGGCATGGATCTTAATTGATGAGAAGGATAGGCCTTTGTCCAGCATCTCAGTTAGGTTATTGTACAATCTGAGGAATATTTGGAACAAGCGTGTCAATTCCATGTGCCTGGTTCCAAGCACAGAATCTCTTCCATTTTTCTGCATAAGATTTTCTGGTGCTGGGCCTCCTGGCCTCCAAAATAACATCCATAACCGCTTTAGAGAGAGGTGTATTCTGAATGGTTACACTATCCACCATGCAGCCAGATTTAGGGTTCTGAGTTGACTGTGCAGGATCTGAGTGTTTTGTTGGGTCAGTAAATGAGGAATTTGAGGCAATGTCCAGGCTGGGCCTTGAGACAAGCTCCTTAGGATGGGTACCAGTGCTGGTGTGGCCAATCTGGGGCTATCAGTATCATTTGTGGCTTCTCTTGTCTGACCTTTAGGAGTACCTTGGGGAGCAGAGGGAGTGGAGGAAAGGCATATACTGTAAGGTTGTTTCAGCTGAATGACAAAGCATCCACTTTCCATGCTTGTTTGTGATAAGTCCTTGTGCAGACTCTGTAGTTGGCAGTTGTGGGAGGAGGCAAATAGATCTATGTCTGGGAATCCCCATTTCCTTGTTATGTTGAAGATTTGTGGATTTAGTTTCCACTCGTGAGGATCCATGAGGTTTCTGCTTAGTTCATCTGCCAGAGCATTTGTTTTTCCTGGCAGGAATTGTGCTTGCAGGTGTACTTGGTAGGTCAATGCTGCATTCCAGAAAATCATGGCTTGGCTGCAGAGGGGGTAGGAATGTGTGCTCCCCTGCTTGTTTATGTACCACATGACTTGTGGTGTTGTATGTCTTTATCAGCAGCTGTCCTGGATGAAGTAGGTCCTTGAAGGCTGTCAGGGCATTTTGTACAGCTAGCATCTCTTTTTGATTGATGTGTAGATGCCTTTGGCTTGGGGGCCATGTGCTCTGAATACATTTTCCTGCTATGTGGGCCCCCCAGGCATAATCTGATGCATCTGTTGTTAGTGTTTGCCTGGCTGTGGGTAAAGTGAATGGCTGTCCCTTGTTGTGGTGGCAGGCCTTTGCCCACCATCGAAACTCCTGTTGCAGGCAGGGTATAAAGATTACAGGCTATGGCAATGTTGAGTCCAAACACTTTTTAGGTACCATTGTAGTTTCCTCATATGCAGTCTTGCATATGGAATTAGCAGAATGCAGGAGGCCATGTAGCCCAGAGCCTGCAGAATTTTTCTTGCAGATAACTGGGTCTTTGTTGCCATGCTTTCGAAGTAAGAAGTCAGTTGCCTTTGTCTGGCGTGAGATAAGCCATCTGGGCAGTTTAAACTTGCACCCAGGAATATTATCTCTTGAGAGGGTACTAGGTTTTGATTTCTTTTCGTTTACTGTGTACCCTAGGCAAATTAGTAATCTTTTTACAAATGCCAGATGCTTTAGTAGAATGTCTTTGGTCTCTGCTTGAATAAGGCAGTCGTCCAAGTAGGGATATATTTGAATTCCTCTGTCTGCAAAATGCAATTACTAGTGCCAGGCATTTTGTGAAGACCCTGGGTGCAGTAGATAAGCCAAAGGGCAGTGCAGAGAATTGGTAGTGCACTGAGCCAGCTATGAATCTGAGGTATCTTTTGCAAGATTGTCTGATTGGGACATGCAGGTATGCCTCTGAGGTCCAAAGTTACAATCCAAGCCTTCTTGCCCAGCATGGGCAGAAGCTGCTGCAGAGCCAACATTTTGAATTTTGGAACATCCAGAAAAGTATTTAGAATAGACAGGTCCAGAATTGGTCTCCATGCTTTGTCCTTTCTTGGTACTAAGACAAGTCTTAAGTAAAATCCTTGTCCCTGCTCTTGCTGTGGCACCGGCTGAATAGCCCTCATGTCCATGAGAGATGAAACTTGGTTTTGTGCCTCTGCCCATTGATTGTGTGGCAGGTCTGGCATGCCTTTTGCCTTTGGAAGGGTGTGAAAGTGGAACCTGTAGCCCTGAGAGACTATATTTAAGACCCATTTGTCCTGGGTGATCATGTGCCAATTTTGTGAAAAAAGTGCTAGCTTTCCCCCTAAGGGTGCTGCCAAAAGATAAATGCTTGGCATTGGCAGAGGGAAGTCATTGGGACTGTTTCCTATATGGCTGTGATTTGTCTTCTCCGCTTTTGGAGGTAGAAGCACCCCATTGTTTGGGCCTGTATGAGCCCTGGGGCTGTTGTCTGCCTCTAGGGCGTCTGTATCTGCCTCTGTGACCTGTCTGACACAGGAAAGACCCATTTCTTAGAAGGCCAGTTCCTGCTAAATCTGGGTGGCTGTACCTGTAAGAAATCCTTCACTGCCTGCATAGATTTAGCTTTATCCTCCATTTTCTTCAACACCTCTTCTGCTTTAACACCAAAGTATCATGCTGTAATGGAGCATCCAATAATTTTGCTTTAACATGATCAGGCAGAGTCTGTTCCTTTAACCAATCATGCCTTCTAATGACAGAACCAGCCCTGCAAGAGGCCTCCAGTGAATCATAACCACATTGCAAAATATGTTTTCCCACATGCTCAGCTGCATGCAATAAATCCTGCAATTCCTTGTTCTCAGAACATTCTGAATTTGTCAACATTTTCTGTTTTAATAGACATTAAGTATTGCTGATATTTAAGCATATGAAACTGACAATTTAAAGCCCTTACAGCCAAGGTAGCAGAAGTGTAAACTCCCCCCCCCCCAATCTGTCCAGTGCCCTAGAATCTCTATCTGAGGGGACAGTAGCAGCCTTGACCACTTTGGGACCCTGAGAAATAGTTTCTGGGTCAGTAGCAGGGTTTTTATATAGAAATTTATGAGAATCTGGAACCCTGTAGTATCTGTCTGGCTTAACAGGTGCAGGAGGTAAAGAGTCGGGAGACAGGCCGGACTCTGAAAATACATCTACAATGTCTAGAACAGGAGGAATAGCAAGAGGTCTGTGCTGAGGTAGTAAAAGAAAGTCGCTGAGCCTTTTCTTAGAATCTGAATAATCTTGGCTCTCCCAGTGGAAATGCTTCTGCATGGTATGCAGGGTTTCCCCACATGAGTAATCCCTCAGGAGGAGAAGCTGAAGGAATAGATTCTTCAGCATCAGAATCCTCATAGGGAGGAATAGAGTATCCCTGTTCTGAAGAGGAGTCAGAGGAAATGGCAACCTGATCAGAGGAATCATATTCAGTGTCTTGCCTAGGCCTCTTATCGAGGGGGATGGGAACCCCTGATCAAAGTAATTAGGTCTTCGGCCATTTTGAGCATCTGTTTCTTAGGTATGGAAGTCTGTTCTGGAGAATGCTGTACTGGTTTCCTTGTATAACTGTTTTAATCTTTGATGCTGAAGTTGGCTTGATATAAAGCTGTGCAGGTCTGGAGGGATTAGTTGCCGAAGGCCCAATACCTTGAGTATCCAGAGGCCTAGCTGTCTCCACGTGGGAGTCGGAGGCGGCCCGTGGCTCTGAGGTAGCGGGTGTCAGGGGCTGCGAAAGCACCTCACTGAGAACCGGCAAACTGGCAGCTGGCCTAGAAGAGGCTTCATCGGTTTTGGACCTTGGATGCCTGTCCTTTTCTTTTTTCTTGCGCTTTTCATGAACGCTGGTCGGCTGTTCTGACTGGCATTATGTAGTTAAACCTTCGGCCGAAGTAATGAAAATCAAAATCGTACAGACGCTTAACAGTGCTTTGGTTAAATCTAGCACAAAACCGACAACTAGCAATGTTGTGGTCAGGGCCTAGGCAAGGAATACAGTAAGAATGAAAATCCTTACGAGGTATTTGCTTCCCACAAGAAATACAATTGTTAACTTTTTCTGACATCGTTCTGTAGCAAGAAAAAAGTTTCCCCAACGGGGTACTTAGCTTTATAGAAGACTTTGGATCTGAAATTCAATTTCGAAAATCTCAGTAGTCTGCTGACCGGCACTTGTGAACTGCTTTTGCTTCGGGCACCACACGGCAAGACAGACTGAAGAAAATGGCGTTGGCTGCATCTTTTATACCCCTGGCGCACTGACGTCAGGGAAGAGGTGACAGCAACCAACGCCGGACCAGGACTTTGGAATTCAGGCCGACTGCGGGTAGCCTGCCAGCAGGATAACCCAAGTGTAAGGACTGCAACAGTGAAACACTATGAACATCACTTGGAATCCCTGACATCTCAAGTGAGCAGTCACCACTACCATACATTTGGTGAACACCCTGGGGGCTGTGGTGAGACCAAAGGGCAGGGCTCAAAATTGAAAATGACTAGCTCCCAGCCTGAAGCGTAAATGACTTCTGGATGCCCTGTCCATTTTTATGAGGTAGTAAGCCATCCTTGAGGTCGATGGAGCACATCCACACTTCTTTTCCCAACAATGGGAGAATAGATTGCAATGTGACCATTCGGAATATGGACTTCTTCACGTGGAGGTTCAAGCAGCTGAGATCCAAGATGGGTCTCAGGTCTCCTGTTCTTTTCGGCGCCAAAAAGAATCTGGAGTAAGTCCCTAATCTGATCTGGTCTGAGGGGACATGCTGGATGGCTCCTTTTTCTAGCAGCTTTTGAATTTCTGAAGCTGCGGAATCCCCTCGATTGGGTGGAACATCTGGGATTCTTTTGACTGGCGGGGGGGTGGGGGGGTGGAATATGATATTTTCCGGAAAAAATTTTTAATACCCACTGGTCCTGAGTGATGTGCTGCCAGGCTTCTGGGTATAGTGGGATGCGACCCCCGACTGGCTCCAGAGAAGCGCAGTTGGGCCTCCCATCAGGAGCACTGGTAAAAAGGACCACGAAAGGAGTCGCGGTCTCCCTGGTTACGCGGGCCTCCTCAGCCTCTAGGGTGACGTCTACCTGAGTTGCCACCCCCTCCCCTGCCCCTGGAGGGGGATTCACTTTGTGCGTCAGGGAAAAATCTCTGCGATTTCTTAAACCACATTTTCCCACCCTTCTTGCTCTTGGGATAAGGTCTAGAAGGCATGGAAGAACGGACTCCCATGGCAGAGAGTTTTACCCTCTTGCTCACACCTAGTGAGAGTGAGTGTCTTTCACCTTGGTTCCAAACAAGGAGGAACCATCAAAAGGGGTGTTTGGTGAATGTAGACTTAAAGGCCTCCGCGAAATTACAAAGGTGCATCAAGGAGTGTCTCCTGAGAGACACTCCGGAACTCGCTGCCCTACTCGCTCCTTTGGCTGCGTAGGAGATCAGCCTCATGGAGAAGTTAGCTATAGAATTTAAGGTAGACATCTGAACACTGACTTTGAGCCACTGCGTCAGATATGTTACCTTGCAGATTATCTCCAAGCTCTTTCAGGAGATCTCTTTGGCGCCTTGTAAAATGTGATAAGTAATTCAGCGACCGCAGAGTAAAGGTCGCTGAAAAAATGTACGCTTCCCATACCGGTCCACGGTCCTAGACTCCTTAGGGGGATGGACGGTAGATGAAATCTCAGTCAGTTCCCTCTTGGTGGCAGCTGCCACCACGGCATCTACTGGGATGCCTTTCATAAGGAAGTCTGTGTCAGCCGGTATGGACAGAAATTTGTCTCCTGGGGACTAGTTCCACAGTGTCAGAGGTTTCTCATACCCTACAACAAACCAGATCCAGGAGTTCTAAGGGTGGAGAGACCCAAGAGGCGGAAGGCTGAGCCCCAAAGGCCTTCATGAACATTGACTCCTCTTCAGAGGGGGGTTTTGAGGGCCAGTCACCTCTCTGTTTCAAGATCTCTAGGATATCAGAAAAGCAGAAATCCTCAGAGGACAACTTGGGGGACCCCTATGATTCAGAGGACGACTTGGGGGACCCCTAGGCTTCCTTGAGGTCAGTGTCGGACGTGAGAGACTCTTCCTGGGAGTCTAAGTGCTTTCTCTTGCACGTTCTTTTTCTGGGGGGCTCTTCAGGCACAAACTCGGTGAGCCCTCAGAAAATGGGGGACCACTCACGGGTGTCTCCTGAGGCCTTGGGTCTCTGCTGTCCAAAGATAGAGGGCAATCGGAGACAGTTACCGGGGCTGGAGGGGGAGTCAGAACTGTATGATGCAGCTGAGGATCTGGCCAGCACTCTCCGCATGACCTCGAAAGCTGGTCCTCCCAGCTCTGAAGATCGACTAACCGTGGAATTTCTTGGGGGCAAGGCCCGAAGCAAGAGTCTGGCTCACTCCAGCTGAAGCACTGAGTGGGAGGCTGGGAGCCAAAGAGCGTCCCGAGGCCTCCCCTTCGTGTCTGACCGAGGAACCATGAGTCCTGGATCTTGTGGATAGAGCCGACTGGGTCAGAGCGGAGATCGGAGCAGACAAGCCGGGATGGGCCATCGGAGCCATCCTAGAAGCATCATACGGCACCGATCGCTCTGGCTCCGAAGGCTGGGATTTGCTTGGAGGATCTATTGACGATGGATGGGCGACTGGGCTGGAGCCGAAAGCAATTTAGCCAGCACTGGTGATTGGAGCAGTCTCTGCACCACTCTTATTCCACATCTAAACATCAGTGTGTGTTCCTGGAGGACCTAGAGGACAAGGTGGGAGATCTAGACTTCCTCTCAGGAGACCTGCGGTCTAAAAACTGAAAACCGGCTCCGAGCTAGTATCTCCGTCACAGGCTCCGAAAAGCTGGGAGCCGATGTAGGTCCTGTAGCTTCAGAAACTTCTTTCGGCACCAAAGACAGTGGAGCAGAGGATGCCACAGTAGATTTGGTAACTTTCTCCGGAGGCTCAGATAGTACAGACTGAGCCGGAGAACGTTTCTTTGCTTTAGATGTTTTGGTGGGAGAGGACTTAGCACTAGAAGACCTCTCCAAAACTTCCTCAAAGGAGGGTTTCAGTAGACCCTTCAGTATCAGCTTGTTCTTCCATTCGTGAAGAACGTGAGGGCTGAACGCATGAAAAAAGCACAAGATTTCTGAAGGTGTATAGCCCCCAAACAATAAACACCTACTGAATGCCCATCGGTAATAGACATCTTGTACCCAACATTTACTACACTTCTTGAAGCCTGAAGGCTTATGTTCTTTAGTATCTTTAGACATAGTAGGCAGGATACTAAATACGACACCACAGACCGACCAGCAAAAAGCGCGGAAACAATAAGTAAAGCTACAGACAACACACCAGGACCTCTAACTCAAACGGTCCTAAAGGACAAACACCAAGAAGGACTAGGTTCTCTAACTTAAACGGTCCTAGCCCGGAGGGGATAGGTACCTAAGCACAAGACAAACACAGAAGGGAAACATGCAATCAAGGGAGGACTAGGTCCTCTAACTGAAACGGGCCTAGCCCGTAGGGCGGGACACCAGTAAAGTAGATAAAAAGAAACAGAAGGAGTGCAAAACTGCTTAAACAACACACACACAGACACAGCTATGAAAATAGCTTTTGGAGCAAAATATTAGTCAATTAAGACACAAAAGTTATACTTGGCCACAGCCAAGAGCAAGACCATGTCTGAGCTTTGCGAGTGGCAAACGAGATCTGGGGAAAGGGAGCAGGGCAGTACGGGATACCTCTTAGCCCAGCCAATTGAAAGACTTCGGAGCTAGAGTATGGCAGAGTCGGAGCCGAGGTTCGGCTCCAAACCCACAGGTAAGAATGTAGGTGAGACTGGACTACATAACATTCTCAATTATGCCCTGTTACTGAGGATAGATAAATGTAAAAAGGCATACTTTTATTCTAGAATTGATAAAAGAATGTGATAAAATCAGAGGAAGCAATACTTGCAATTTTAACATTCTGAACTTGTACATTTCACACGACACTGATTAAGGGAGAGTTGCAGATTTTACTAGGGTCCCTCTTGCTGGGTTGCTAATGCATCTGTTGTACGAGACCTTTTTGCTGTTTTTTTCTGAATTCACTTTCAAAAAACCTGGAGAAATCTGGAATGGGACTCCAATAGCAATCTTTTTGGGGACTATGAATAAAGCCATCCGGAGCAGAATCCTCTCCTCGTTTCTGCTGCGGTACCTTGTGTGTGACCCCATACTGAAGGGGCTGATCCAAGAATGGTTGTGGTAGCTCTTCCTGATCTAAAAGGATAGCAAACATTTGCAGGAAAGGAGACAGAGAAGCCTTAACTACTTACCCGATATTATTGCAAACCAATTGGCTTTGTAGTGGGCAAGTTTCCCACCCAAGATGCCAGGGATGAAGAGACTGTGGCAAGGGACGAGGACAAGGGTACATTTAACAATATAGTTAGAATGATCTGGTACTGATCTGAAAGTGAAATTTTGCTCCACTCCCCAATGCCACCACTTCAGATGCCTTTTTTTGTTTGAACTAGTCCACCTCAGACTTTTTTTTTTTTATTTAACTAAAGGGCCACTGTTTAACAGGGTAGCCCCTGCTCCATCAGTGTTCAAGTGGATTATACAGCGTCAACTGATTATCTTTCCCTTCTATTCTAGTTTAACTCTCCTGGGGGTGGGGTGGGTGGGCAAGAAGTACCTTCTCTGTATCAGACAGCTGTGCTTTCTTAAAACTGTGGCTGTTGCTGGCCTACTGCAGGAATCCATAGCATCATGCATTTTATCGTGTTCTACTCAGTGTTAAAGGCCATTTACGTATACCTAAAATTCTGTAATGGCTTCATCCAGAATTTTAGATGTCATATCTGCTAATTGTTTGTAGTAACCCCCCCCCCCCCAATACCCAATGTAGTCTGGATAAACATCGCTATAAAACAAGTTTTCCAGTAGAATACACCGTTTTGCAAAATCTAATACTTCATTCTCCTAATCACTAGGTAATGCATAAAGTCTCATCCTGTCTGGATACTCTTGTAGCATCCATGGACATCAGTGCTGGATCTGTAAAAGGGTCTTCATAGTATTCTTGGACACTGTACAATCTACAAGGTTTGTTCGAGGCTGGGGCCCAGAATGAAGCTTTAAAATTCAGATACAGGAAAATCAAACACTACCGTAGCCTCAAGTTCCTCGATCTGCAAAGCTTAAAGATACGATACTTTACATGTCCTTAGAGCAAAGGCTAGAGGCGGTCTCTCCAGAAAGACTGAAGAAATGTCTTCTACTTGTGTCACAGCCTAGGAGAGATCCACAAAGTGTCAAATCCTCCTTGTACAGTTCAGAATCAGAGGACGGGGGGGGGGGGGTGTCTTCTATTTAGTGGAGGAGCTATCCCTGACAGAGGCTATGCTGTCCATAGGCTAATCATACATAATTTGGCCACATACTCTCCCCTCAGTAAGCCAGGGATAGAGTTAGAAGCAGCGGGTACTGAAGTCAGAAGGGTGTATAATCTTGCCTTCAAGATGTTGACCCATGAAAAAATTGTAGAAGGTATCAAGAAATGTGCAGAGACCGGATATTTGTTGAGCATGTCTAGAAACCAGAGTCCAGTCTGGAGGTCTCACTCCTTCACTGGATATCTGCTCAACTACATAAGCTTCCACTGTGTTGGAACAGTTGAGAGATTTGGGTTTAGGTCAGTTCTTATTACTATTGGGGAACAAAGCAAGTGATGGTTCAAAAGTTCTTTGTACTAGCAAAGTGATTTAATTATTCAATTGATATAAAGCTGTCCTGTTTAAATAGTGCTCCTTTCAGAGCAGGAGCTCAGCTACTCCTCCCGACTATTCATGCTCACCGGTTATTAACTCAAGACAGGATAATTTCGGAGTTATAGGCTCTCCAGGCAAAAAGGCCTCTCATTGTTTTTAATAAGGATTTGGTTACCCTGCACAGAAACCCCGAGTTCCTGTTTAAGGTGGTCTCATTGTTAACTTGTAATAAGTCCATACACCTGCTTATGCATTCCCCAGGAAAAGGTTAATCCTTCAACAAGTTGGATACTGTAGTACTATTGGAACAGCTATGAGTAAGAAGGCCAAGTAGGTACCTATCAACTCTGTCAAAGGCATGCAGGGTGGGCAGATCTCAAACAGATTATATTTGATTGATTTACAAGTTTACCATTGCCATCCTCATTCTAAGAAGACATCCCTCTGCTCTTATTAGGCCTTGCTTCCACTCGCAGTGCTTCTGCCTCTGCTGCATATTTTAAAGATATTTTGGTTTAGATCATCAGTACCAGAACAACCTTGTGAAGGATTCAGATTCATAAAAAATTACAGCATAGACAGTGTCCAATAAGCAAGCGTGATTTGGGAGAGCATTCTTAAGTGGGCTGTTTATCAAGGGAATCTCAACACCTATCCTGGCATCCCTATTTCACTTCATCATGAAACGCTGACTTAACTCCCTCACCAAAATCAGATTGCCAGATACCTTACTTCTACAGTTGCTAAGGATGCACAGTCAGCTGTTTAGACTTCCATCCTTTGACCAATCTGGTCAGGCTTTAGTGTCTCTCAAAAGGATGGTCATTTCGTTTGTAACCAGTTCTTTATTTTTGAGGCTGGTTACAAAAAAAAAAAAAAAAATAAGAGAGCAAGAGGATAGGGGAAACACCCTTCTTGTGATGAAACTCTGATATGCTGCTGCTGAGATGAGGATGAAGAGAGTCTCCTTTCAGGGAAACGCTAAAATCCAGACAGACTGGCCACTCATCCATTTCATGCATACCTCCGATGAAGAGACGACCCTGATCAAAGCACTGCAAATCTATCGCTTCGAACCACAGCAACAATAAAAATATTTTGGTGATACGGGACTGCAAATATTCCAACTTCAATGTATGTGATGAAATATCAAGATTCACTTACGACTGTACTCCAGACCTTAATACAGCAGCAAGCTACATGAAGGGATTTTATACCCATTCAGAAAAAAGTGGATAGCAATCCCTACTAGGACCATGTATCATGGGAAATTCCAAAGCAAATCAACCTGTGCACAAAGGTATAAACTAAACAAAAGAAAAATAACTCAGTTTAGTAGCGCCAAAGCCCATTTTCAAGGACAATATCAAAACCAGCATCTGAAGTAAAAAAAAAAATGAAAAACTCTTCTTTACCTATGTTAGGAAAAAAGCAGCTATGCACTTACAATGTTCCATTTGTGTTGTCCAGTTTCATTCAACTGTTGGGTTTGGATCCTATCCTCAGATGCGACTCTGCCATTACGAAAGCTTGTGGTAACCAAAAAGGTCCCTTACCCATGATGCATCAACCACTAACATACCCCAGATCTTGTTATATCTATACAGCGATATAATCTATATATATCATACAAACACTTATATATCATATACACAGACAGATACACACAAGTATCCTACAGAAGAAATTACATCTGGAGCTCAGCATTAAGTACAGTAGTGACCTTATAACATCTCATTCTTCCAGAAGCCTATTGTGATAAGAGGTGGGGGTTGGTGGGTGGAAAGTTGAGGAAGAATGAAAATTGACAACACAGAATGTTATGGCAAGAACATAACTTCTTTATCTGATGTTGTCAATTGCCATTCTATCCTCCACTGTTGGGACAGTCTCTCCAGCTACCTAAAATCCCAGGTGGACTAAGGATATTCCTGAGCACGGCTGAGCCAAAGGCTGCTCTTCCCCCTCGAGACCAAATCCAGTTTATAACGAGTGATGAGGATTGGCCCAGGTTGCAGCCACACATGTCCATGGAAGCCCTAGATAAAAACACTGAAGAAGTTGCCATGGACCCAGATGAGTGGGCTCTTGAAAGTTTAAGGTTAGACCCAACTTGTTGCAAATTAATGGTATGTATGCAATTCTGTCAGACATCTGGCTAAGGTCACCTTTGCAACTGGTTTTCCCAATATCTGCAAAGGACACAAACAATTGATCTGGTTTTCTAATTTCCTTTGTTTTAAGTAAAAACGTAATAGTTTTGCGACATGTATTCACCTTTGCAAATTTAGCAAAGAAAACTGGCAAATTAATGGACTGGTTAATATTGGATTCTGACACCACCTTAGGAAGAAGCGTTGATACGTAATGTGACTCTCCTTCTGAAAAATCCAGTAATGAGATTTACAGGACAATGCTTGAAGTTCTAGAATTCTTCTAGCAGAGGTAATGGCCACTAGAATTATAGTTTTCCAAGCCAGGAACTTATCACCACATTTAGCTGCTGGTTTAAAGGGAGAATGAATTAAGGCCTGCAGTACCAAGTTCAAATCCTGTGGAGGAGTAGGACCTTTGTACAGGGGTCTTAGCATGAGTGTGCCTCTCAAAAACGCTTTACAAAGTTTAGAAAGGCCAGAGAAGAATTCTCAAATCCAACATGAAAATCAGAAATTGCTACTAACTGAACAGACTGTGGAGGAGTTAGCTCCCTCATTAAAGACGGTCAAAAATTCAAGTATACTATGTACAGGAGATGAGAAGGGGTCAACATGTTTTTGTTGTGCCCAGCAAATTAACCTGTTTCATTTACTTGTGTAAAGTTTTCTTGTAGAAGGTTTATGGGAAGATAGAATATGACAGATGGGGGTGAAGCATAGGTTGGCTGGCTATTACTGGAACTGGAGATGCCACACTATCAGCCCAAGGTTTGAGCTATCTGGAGGATACATGTCCACAGGATGAGAAAATAGATCTGGAATGGGATCCAGAGTCCAAGGTTGGTAAAGCAGATGAAGCCATAGGAAGGGGAACCAAATCTGTCAAAGCCAGTAAGGCACAATGAGGATGACCTTTTGCTCTTCAACCTGGCAATTTTCTGCAGATATTTTGGAATTAGAACTGGTGGGGAAGCGTAAAGCAGACCGGGGGGAAGTAATCATGGAGTAGAGCATCCCCCAGCAATTCCCCAGGAGCAGAATTAGGGCAAAACAGCTGTTGCAATTGTTGTTTAGGGGAGAAGCAAAAAGAATGCAGCAACTCTGGCCCCACTGACGGAAAATCATTTCTGTCACTTTCATGTTGAGACCACTTGTGAGGTAGAACAGCGTACCTTCTCAATTTGTCTGGTATCATGTTGGACTTCCCCTGAATAGGCATTGCTATGAGAAAGTGGTTGGATGAGATTGTCCAGTGCCAGACTCCCAGTGCTTCTCGACACAAGGGATAAGATCTGGCTCCACTGTTTATTGATATACCACACTACTGACATTGTATGTTTGAATCACAGTAGTCCCTAAAGAGATAGCATCCTGGAAGGCCTGCAACACTAAGAGCACTGCTCTCATCTCTAGGACATTGATATGCAAAATTTGACCTATTCAGGGGAAAAGTGCCTCCCCCACCCAATCAGGGAAGCATCCGTGGTCACTACAACTTTCAGTTGACGGAAAATGAAAGGCTGGCATTGTAAACTTGATTTGACCGAATCCACCACCAGAGGCAACTCTTGCATGCTTGAATAATTCTCATCTGAGCTGACATGTGCCAGTAAAGAATTGACCGGTGTGTTGCTAGCATCTATTGGAGAATTCTCATATGACATCTTGCTAGAGGAACTAATTTTTTGACAGCTAACATCGACCCCAAGGCTTGAAGGATTAAGCAGGCTGAAATGTTGATACTGCATTTCATTTTCCTGACCTGGAATCCGATGGCTTTTCTTCCTCTCTCAAGAGTACAGACTGTCATTGATAATGTGTTGAACACTGCTCCAATGAATTCTAATGTTTTGAGTTAGCTGTGTCTGAGACTTCGTAATTTATGGTTATCCCTAGATGTGAACAAATCTGATGTGATCTCCTGTTCGTTAGTAGATGCTTGGTCAGGGCAGTAATGAGCCAGTTGTCTAGATATGGAAACGTGCAGAATTCCTGTAGTCTCAGGTGAGCTGTTACAACTGCCATGCATTTGAACAGTCTAGGGGCTGTGGTGAGGCCAAAGGACAGTTCTCTGAACTCATAATGACTGGCTCCCAGCTGGAAATGTAAATACTTTCTGGATTATCTGTTCATCTTTATGTGATAGTATGCATCCTGAAGGTCTGTCGAGCACATCCAGTGGTCCTTGCTCAAGAAAGGCAGAATGGACTGAACTCTGACGATCTGAAACTTTGTACATTGAACTGATTTGTTCAAAATGCTGATCACCAAAATTGGTTTCCAGTCCTGTTTTCTTTGGCACTAAAGAATCTTGAGCAAGTTCCACTATCTGGTCTGGTGGGACCTCTCGGATGACTTTTCTAGCAGCTTTTGTACTTCTAGTTCAGCTGCTTTGCTCTGATTGGGAGGAACATTGGGAATTCTGCATATAATTGGAGGTGAAAGGGAAAAGGGAATTATATAACCTCTGTAAATAATCCTCTGGACCCAAGTATCTCTTGTTATACCTAACCAGGCACTCTGGTGCAGGGATAGACAACCCCAGATTGCCCCCCAGAGGTGGACAATCAGGCCTACTTTCAGAAGCGCTCGTAGAGTCCATCAGATAAAGAATTTCTGGACACCTGTTTTTGTGGGCCTCTGCAGCAGGAGTGCTGTCATCCATTAGAGTTTTCCCCTCTGCCCCTAGAGGAACTACTGCAAATGTGTCCGGGAAAGGACCCAGGGACTTCCTGAACCACATCTTCCCACCACCTTATTGATTACTAGAGAGGGATTTTTGAAGTGTCAAAAAACGTATACCCATTGCAGAGAGGTTCTTTCCATCCTTTTCACACCTGGAGAGTCTCTCACTTTTGGGTCAAACAATGAACTGCTGCCAAAGGATGCATTGACGAGCAAGGACTTAAAAGGCTCTGGAAAGTCACATAAGCACATCCAGGCATGCCTCCTAACTGATATGCCTGAACCCACTGCTCTACAGACACCTTCAGTTGCATGCAAGATAAGCCTCATGGATGATACTGAAATGGACTATAGTGTAGCCAACTGAGACCCCACAGAAGAGTGAGCCCCCTCAGCAGTAATGGTCCCTGAAAGGGATTTTGAAAGTTCCTTGACCAAGTCCCTTTGTAGCCTAGTGAAATGTGCCAAACAGTTCAGCGACTTAAGAGCAAAGGTTGCTGGATCCATAAACATGCTTCCCAAATCTGCCCATCACCCTAGACTCTGTTATGGGGATGAACAAACATTTCTGCAAATTCCTTTTTGGTGGCCACTTCCCTTACCATGGCATCCATGGGCACCCCCTTATTCCAGAATTTTTCACGACAGGTGCAGCCAGAATCCAATCTCACCTCTTAGGGATTAACTCAGCTGAGTCAGATTCCTTCCACTCCTGCCTAGAGACCAAATCAATGAGCGCAGCGGCAACTGGAGTCACCCCAGGAGGTAGATGGGCCAGCTCTGAAGGCTTCCAGAAATACTGATTCCTCAGGTGAAGGGTTGCTGGAAGATCAACCCCCTCTTTAAGGATCGAGAATGTCTCCAAATGAGATGTCCTCCAGAGGTGATCATGGGGACCAGCAATGGTACTAAGAACTATACTAACAAGTACAAAAGAGATTATGGGGAAAAATTACCAATGATGGTAAGAAAGAAATGCACAGTGCATAAGGAGCAAGAGAAAAAAATATATACATTTTTAAGTTATCTTAATACAAGCTCGAGAGCACAGGCTGACCACATTTTTTTTTTGCGAAAAGCAGCAAAGGAGATCTGGGGTATGTTAGGGGTTGGTGTATTATGGGTAAGGGGAAGAGCTAGAGAGCTTTTTGGCTACCACAAGCTTTAGTAATGGCAGAGTCTGATCCAAACCCAACAGTTGAGGATAGAATGAAAATAATCAGAAATAGAAACAACACTCTCCATATTCCTTATAACCTTCAGAATGGGGCCTCCTATTCTGACCCAAATGACATTACCAATATCCTTGTAAACAAATTTAGTGCTAACTACACCCCAGAGATTTCTATTCAAAGCCCCGAAATATCGGAATTTTACTCCTTCAAATATCTCTATTTACTGAAAGTGCTAACCCAGACAAAATACATCCTCTGTGATACCTGACAATATACCTGGTTGCTTAATTAGTAGTGTTAACTTGACTTTGCAGATACATTTGTCACACAGTTTACTAAAATATAGCTGCTGGTTTTGTCCCTGATGAGTGGTGCACAGCAGTGGTGACCCCACCAACTATGCTCATTGAGGGGTAAGAAGCTGACCTATTCTGTGAAAGGCACATTCTCTAAGCAGGGCAACTTTAGGTTGATTGGAGTTGCAAAGAGATTCCATTCTTCAAAGAACTTTTCTACCACTTGCTTTATCTCCTTACAACTGGCCCTGGTAATTTACAAACCTACCAGCTCTACAAGCCCCATTTGCAAAGCCATGGAACTTATAACTGACTTCAAACTGTGGGAGAGTCTTGTTAGACTTTACACAAAATTAGATTTTGTGAAGGGTAGACCCGGTCTCACCTAGTAATTTTTCTAAAGGGTTATAGAGAGTAGATTATGGTCAAGTAGTGCATGAGGCACATCTTGACCTGGTTAAGGCTTTTAAACATGCTCCCATGCTGGCATCATGCAAAAGTGAAATACCTTAAAAATGGACGCACTTGTGATAAGGTGGAGAAACTGTCAAGGACAAAACCCACAGTTCAAGTTGTAGACCATTATCAGAAAGTATGAAAGTAACCTGTGGTGCTTCTCTGGGGTTGGTGCTGTAAACTCTCCTTTTTGGTACTAGATCTATAGACAGCCAAAGCCTCTGGTTAAAGTTTACAGACAACAGCAAACTGGGGATTGTCACCCTGTGACATCCATACCCTCCTGAATGAACTTGCCCTAAAACTGTGTACTAAAAATGGGTTCTAAATGCTAAAAGCTGTAGCATCTTTTGGCAGATGACCCCCCCCCTTATCACACTTCCTAAACATGTCTGTAGAAAATGAAAATTTACTTCACTCAACAGATGACAGGAAATCATTTTCTTTACCCTAGCTAACTGCAAAAGGAATACCATCAAGGTCCAATGAGGTGATTACTGCCTTGTATTCTGCATTGATATTTAATTTCAGTGGTGTTAATTTCCATGATCTTTGAAGGGCACTGATTGGGATCTGCAGCTAACAATGAAGTAATAGTTGGATTTGTTTTGGGTGATATGGATCTGAAGAGTTACAAGTTATGGGTGATATGGATCTGAAGAATTACAAGTTAGGATCATAGCTAATTTGATGGAAGGTGAAGGCGATTCTGAAATGCAGATAAAGCGCTTGCAGTTATCTAAGTGCCTGAAAGGATAATAGGCTCATAGGAGGTTACTAGGCTAATGACCCTAGGGCTCTTACAAGCCTATCCAAGTACACATACATGATAGCTGCTAAACCCTGGTATAGAGGGGCATTTTGTCATTGCAATAACTCCACGCCTTACTACACAAAACAGGAATCAATCTGACTTGCAAGATGGCCTCAAGTTCCAATTCAATGCAGAATCCTAGCAATAAGTAGTGTAATGATGGCCAAATCCAAGTTCGCCATGTTGGACTTCCCAACTAAAGGATAAATCTTCCCAAAAAGGTGTTAGGGGACAGCAAAGGCTTTAACAAGTATGAATTCTGGTAGATGTACAAACATTAAGAAAGGCAACAGAAATCACTCAGTAGTATAAAAAATGTCACACTGTTGCAACAAATGGACAGAACTACTTTCTTTAGAAATGCTGTGCAAGAGAAGCTAGGCTACAGCATGAATGGTCATAAGAATCTCATGAAAATCCACCTGAGTTCCCCTTCTGTGAGGAAATGAGCACCTACATCGAAGATATTTGAACTCCTTCCACGATACCCACAAGGCATATCTGATCAAGCTCAATTCCTTACTGTCTAGCCCCATTACTATCATTCCTAATGCAGATTTCAATAATCCATTTTTAAATTAAAGTATTACCTACTGCTGCAAATAAACATGCTCAGCCTTTTTTAGATTTCATTAGTGCAAACTCATCAGACCAAATTGTACACTTCCATACTACAATATTGAAAGTTTACACTTGGCTGTAACATGTCTACCCACTCCTGAGCTCTGTGCATACAATTTCACCATCGCTGGTTAAGTTAGACCATTGCACAGTGGTTTTCATTATTAGGACCCAACCTATAAAAATCTCACATCTACTATTGCCACAAGTTTCCCTGAGCACCTTTTCTTCAAATGGATGATGACCTAAGATGATTCAGTAGCCCCTAGGTGACCTGTTTGAAAGTCAGACCTTGGATGGAGGCATATTGGTATACAGAGTATATGTTGAGTGACACAAGATGTTTGACACCATTTCACATTCTATCACATTTAGTTTGAGGTTTATTTATGGTAAATCTTTACATTACCTAATGGATAAAAAGGTTTATAGGCAGAACTTAGCAAATTAAGATTGGAGGGAATACACTCTTGATAAAGGTTGTTTACCAGCAGTTCCACCATTGTAACAAGGATCAGTAATAGGGTCCGACCTTTTTTTTTTTTTTTTTATGGCAAAGCTGATGTCAAAGGCTTTTGGCTAAGCAAGTTTGTTGATTCTCTGAGGATTCACAAATTCTACAAAGACCAACACTCATAAACAAATGGTGCCAAGACTATGGTCTTAAGGTAAATGCCCAAAGGTGTAATGTAGTATCCTTTGGAAAATAGAGCATCCACATTGCTACCACGTTAACAGTAAGCCTCCTCCAACCAAAAAAAAAGTTATCAGAGAACTGGTCACGTTTGTTGATAGCAACTTCTCCCTCATTACGGTTGTAATTGAATACAGTGCATTCTTTGGCATGTACCAATCCAGATACATATCCAGCTTGAAAGACCACAGCATTTCCAAACAAAATCACGGTCTTGAGTTCCATTACCTCTTCAGAACACTTTAAATTCCTATCCCTTTTTTCTGTCTTGTACATGCTCCTTGGAATTGATTGTGGTCTAGCTTATAAGGCCTCAGGTGATCCAGTCCTGTGTGAGTGACTTCCTTTATTGCAAGAGAGACCACCCCAAGAGCACCCATACATAAAACCTTAGTATTCCCAGAAACAAATACAACCTGATGACATGATGGGGATATAAATATTTTGAGTGATGTGTCCGACTCCATCTGCCCATTAAACAAGATAAGTTCCCTCATCCTCTTTAAACAAAACCTGGGCAAATTGATGGGTAATGCAAATACATCCCAGAGCGGACTTCACAATCCCTTATGGCAAGGGATTCCAAATAACAGCAGTACCAGTGGCTAAGCTCCAGATGATATCCTCAAGCTGCAGCCTAGTAACATCCTATGAACCTAAGGGTTAAAGTTTCTCTGTGAGGGGAATCTTTTCATTAGATTATCAATTCATGCTTAACTCTGTAATGGACCAAGCCCTGGTGAACCCATTTGAGTCTCACCAGAGATGTTCAAGAGAAGCCCTGTTTCCAACGACCATGGGAAGTGCAAAGCTATTATCCCCATTAGTTTTATTTGCAAAAATAATGGAGCACACAGTAATGGAACTTGTAAATTAAATCTGTTAGTAGCTTACAAGACCTAAACCCCAAACCAAGCTACTTACCTGATTTCGTTGAGAAAGTCGCAGAGGCACTGGACAAAGGACTGTCTGCGCACACTGCCTTCTTTTATCTGTACAAGGGTTTTGATACTGTTCCTAACTCTCACATTGCAAAAGAAATGATTCAGTTGAATATAGACTCTTATGCAAGTCATCAGATAAGAAATTTTATTTACAGACAGAATCTGCATAGTCAAGGTAGGTGGTGCACCAGCCATTAAAACTTGTCGCTACCGGTATCTCCTTGGATTCTATGCTGGGGCTAGTACCCTTTGGTTCCTACTTCATAGATGTGAAAGCTGATATTCGGGGTCTATGGCTGACCAAGTTTACGGATGACTGCAAACTCACAGCTGCTCTGCAAGTCCAAACATGACTGTATTGTAACAGTGTGAACTATCAAGCTGTTGGCCATTCAGAGGAACATTAGTGCTACAGGCAGGAAATCATCTTATGTAAGCATATTTAAATTAATCCCAGCATGATATAAGCTACTTACAAGGTTTTTCACTTCTGCTACTGTTAGTCTGCATGTAGCATTTGAACCTTTGTCCTGTAGGTTACACACAAGGTTTGCATCAGTCATGGCAGGTATAAGTTACCTGAAATCTTCCAGTAATTTGTGTAACATTCTCCACAACTAACTTCATACTTGAAAAGGCATATTATGCAAATATTTGTGGTCTATACTGCACACCGGACTTGCTGCCATTTGCATGTTTTAAGGTGGTTGCAGGACAGCCAGTAACATCAGTGGACTGACTGAATATCATCTGCAGTAACGAGATGCAGCTAGGTTTAAGATGCATACGCGTTTCATGAATTTAGTGTTAACCAAAGCCTTCTTCAGTGGCAGTACCAAGCTCTGTGTAGTGGCCCGGCAGTACTGTAGTGTAGCAGTCACTGATAGTGATGGAGAGCAGCAGAAAAAGCTGGACATCATAATCATGTACACATTTTGCGATCCATACTATAGTCTGAACTCTGCCTTCCCTAATGTGATACCCCAGAAATGATGGTATGATGACCCGCACCCACCATTAGTTATACAGTACGTGCTTCTGTATTAGCGCAGAAAAGGCCAAGGACATCTCTTGCAAAGATTCCCAAACCTTCTTATGGGGAGCTTCACTGGAATAATTAGATATGGGTTTTCCAGCATTCTGTTTCCACTGCTGCCCTTGTCTTAATCTTCAAATCTATGACTGTTCCCTGCAAATAACTGTAGTCTTGTGTTTTTCATGGTACTGTCTTCTATGCTACCAGGATGAGATGCACACTATCCTTGTGTTCAGCTTTCATTTCTCACCATCTGACAACTGCTGTTCAAGCAGTATTGTGCCAGAAAACTTAGCTGCATGGTTCATAGGGTCATAGGTAGGTACTAGGCTATTGGCCCTAGGACCTATATAAGCCTAGCCAAAAAATGTACCCTGGCTTTCGCCACCCAAGAAAATTATTTTCCTGTGCCCCTGTCCAGCAGAGCCACAGATGTGATCCCTGGGATAAATTTCCTATTTCCCATCCAATCATCAAGATTTTTCTTGAAGAGTGCTAATGAGGAGCTCTGTTTGACATAGGTAGTCTGTTCCAGGGTATGGGAAGTCTCTGGGACAGGAATCTATCCCTCCAGCATGTTCTGTTTATTGTGGTGACAAGGTTTAGGTCCCTAGAGCGTGTAGCTCTGAGGGATTGGGATTTCTTTAAGTGGAGCATGCCCAACAGCTCTGGGTTTGACATAGCTTTGTATGTTAGGCAGAGATCGCCCGAGTAGGCAATATGCGATGGAGTAAAGCTGTAGTTTTTTGAGATGGTCTATGTAGGGCATCTGTTTGAGGCCAGTAATCCTCTATGTGAGATTTCTGTGGTCTTTCCAGTTGTTGTAGATGTCTTGTGAGGTACATACCAAAAGGGGCGTTGTACTCTATAATGGGTCTAATGAGTGATGAGTAGCGGGGAACAATGACTTTTTCTGGATGAGAATCCTTTTGTGATGAGATGAGCCACGTAGAAGGATTTCATGGTAGCACACTTTCATTATTTACATGGCAAAGTAGATTTGTATACATTTATGTTTTGTTCTTTTCTAAAAAGTCAGTTTTTTTCTAAGCAGGTAACTAAAGTTACCACACTGATGTATTTTTTTTTTTGGGGGGGGGGGGCACAATAAAACATATTACTGAAGATTGTATTTACAGTAGGCTCCCTCTTATCTGGCCTCTCTAACCAGCCATCAAATTTCTGCAATAGCAAAAGACAGACCACCTTGCCTCCTCTGGGCTAAATAATGACAGACATTTGAGTTTTAGACTTCATATTCATTAGAAAAATGCATACTAACACAAATACTGTTGTTCTAGGTGATTTGAAACCTATAAATGCTATTTTGTATGCTTTTTCTGATAAACCAGACATTACTTTACCCAGCCTAAGGTCCGGTCCGGTCCCAGCGAGACCGGATAAGAGGGAGTCCACTGTAGTAATGCTATTAAACTTAGAATATTTAAAGCTCTTTCTAAATATGTAACTGAAAGAAGATTACAATCTTTTGAAAGTTTAATTTACTGAGGGGAAACTTCCTGAAATTTGTCAGTTGTGATAGAAAAGAGGAGAGAGAGAATGCTTCAAAGGAGAAGGAAAAAGGGGGTGGGTGGGATCATAACTTCCAGAGAAGCTCCTCCATGTCCACTGAGGGCACCTCAACTTCTACTCACAAAACAGGGGTTACTAGCTGAATAGCCACTGTAGATGCTACTGCCACTTAAAGGCACATATCAACAATGTAGTAATTTAGCAGCTCCAAGAAATGCCACAACCCGACCTGGAATGGAAGTATAGGCTAGAGCCTCCATCACCACCTATCATTCTCACCCCCCCCCCCCAAGGGATTTACATTACTGAACTCTGCATGTGCTCTATTTGGCAATGTGCCCACAAAATGCCAGTACATGATCCAGATAGATCTACAGCTAGCCCTTTTTCAGGGGAACTTCCACTGCTTTATGGATACTTCTGTCAAACTTGGAGGAAGAATTCACCTTCACTTACATCCTTTAGAAACTAGGAAGATTTTTATGAGACAAACTGACTTCTCAGCTTATCCAAACTCCTATCATGGCGACATATCCTTACAGTCTTCTGCCTCCCCAACTGCGGAAGGTATATTTTCTGTAGACCATATATTATGTGAGTAAGTTCTTTGTAGAGAATCTTCTACCCCTGTGAGAAAATGTAGACAAATGATGAGACTTGCAGAGTTGAAGTGGCTGGCAACTCCTCCAGTCCCTCAGTTCAGGGATGTTACAGAGGCCAGTTATGGTAATCACAAGACTATTTATTTATTTTTATTTATTTAAATTTGTTGACCGGGAGAGTCCGACTGGACGTGGGTCCATTTTCAGTGGAGGCCCGGGGAGAAAAGCTCCACAGTAAAATAAACAGACAGTAGTTACATTGGATTACATAGCGATTAACAATTTAAAATAGAAATTACTTACAACATATTTAAGATGAACATAGTACATATCAGGAGACAAGTAGAATCTTTACCTGTGAAGTACATAACAGGCATTAACAAATGTAATAATGAGAAGTTTCTGCTGTATAATAAGTACTAGGCTTATGAGCATCTGAGCTTTCTATCATCAAGGTAGTTAGTGGAGGTGAAAGAAAGGTAGTAGTTGGATGGGGTGGATGATATTAGAGTGGGAGTTGCAAGGGCATAGCCAGCATGTTTTTAGGTGCGCTTTTAATAAAGTTTTGAAATTGGTGCATGATGGTACGGAGGTAGTTGTGGGTGGGAGTGAGTTCCATAATTTGGCTATGGCACAAGAGAACAGTGCTTCACCAGCAGAGTTATTGGCTTTAGTGATCTGAAAGTGATTTTTGTTGCTGGATCTTAGTGGTCTGGTGGTGCGATAGGGTTGGAATAGATTCTGGAGGGATGGGACATTTAGTGGATGGTTTACTAGTTTGTGGGCGAGTGAGAGTTGATACCACTGAAGGAGGTGAGGGAGTTCAAGCCAGCCCAGTTCAGCAAGTGAGAGACAGTGGTGACTACGGTAGGATGCCCCTGTGGCGAATTTGGCGATTTTGTTGTAGCAGGTCTCTAGCTTGTTTAGATCACATAGCCTTAGGTTGGTATATACTGGAGAGGCATAAAGTAGGGTGGAGATAAGGTGGGAATTTGCTATTGAAATCTTTGCTGCTTTGGTGAGAAATTGTTTATTTCTGTATAATGCTCCTAGTTTTTTGTGGACTTTTTTTATGGTCATGGATATGTGAATGTCAAATTTTAGTTTATTGTCTATTTCCACTCCTAGCAATTTGGTGTGTTCAGTTGGGTATACAGTGGTGTTGTCTTTTGCTGTGATGTTAAAGTGAGAGTTGTTTTGAGTATGTTTGGTGGGTTGGAAGAGGAGTAGTTTAGTTTTGTTTTGGTTGAGTATTAATTGGGCATCGGATAACCATGTTTCAACAGAGGAAAAGGCTTCCTGTGTGACTTTTTGCAGTTTGGGTAGGGACTGGGCTGAGCAGATGATGGTCGAGTCATCTGCGTATTGGATGAGTGTGCCATGTTTGGTGGCAGAGGCTAGATTATTGGTGTAAACAGAGAAAAGTAGGGGTCCAAGGATGGATCCTTGGGGAACCCCTATGGAGACAGGTAGTTGGGGAGATATGTCATTCTGCCATACAACGGATTGTTGGCTGTCAGACAGGTAACTCTGATTGTAAGGAGGATAGGTTATTAAGGAAAGAGATAAGTTGTTTGTGTGGGACCATGTCAAATGCTTTAGATAGGTCTAGGAAAGTAGCAGAGGAGAGATGGCCATTGTTTTTATGCTGAAGGATAGTGTTAGTAAAGGAGAGTAAGGCAGTGGTGGTGCTATGGTTTGGTCGGAAACCATGCGGAGTACTGGAAAGGAGGTTGTTAGTAAGGAGGTAGTGTGAGACCTGTGAGTGTATGCATCTCTCTAGTATTTTGGAGAGTGGAGAGAGAATAGCTATGGGGCGGTAACTGGTTAGTTCTGCAGAGGGTCCGCCTTTGTGGAGGGGAATTACACGAGAGACTTTCCACAATGTGGGAACGTAACTTTCTGACAAAGATCGGTTAATCAAGATGGATACTGGGCAGGCCAGAGCATCAGCTGCGATTTGTAGGTATTCACTTGGGAGGTTGTCTGCTGCTAATTTGGTGGGTTTAAGTTTAGTTAAGAGTTTTTTTTTTAGAGACTTTAGAGACTAAGCCCCCAGGTTCCAAAATGGCTTACAGTTTACACAAGCTCCTGATGTCAGGTATAGCAGTTACAGGAATCTTGCAGCTATTCTGTTTACACATCCTCCCTTGGGAGAAACTCAGTTCCCTTAGCTTGCCCATCACTTGCTAAACTAGACTGTAGAACAGATGTAGTGAAAGTGTACACCTGTAGCAGTTTTGTAGTTAGAACTGTAAACTATATGGGGCACATGAGCTTACCAAAGTTCTGTTAAACACAGGGTTGTATCTAGATACACCTGGTTCTGATAAAGATAAAAACATTAAGTGCACCTGATTTAAAATATGATGAGGGCACCCTTTCCACAGCTGTTTGTGTCTAATCCTATAGAAGCATGCCTGACTTTGTATGGAGACGTATGCTGTTGATGACAAGTGTTGTTGTTCTTATGTGCATTAAGATGACATTGAGTAATTCCTCATTTAAAGATATTCCAAATCTAATACGTTTTCTTTATGAATTTATATATAATCGTTGTGAAAAGAAAAATTCCTTTTCAAATCTATATAAAAAGAGTTAACATATAAAACAATTCCCAAATCATCATACTGGCAGTCCTTAACAAAAGGTCAGTCATTGCAGTTAACAGAAAAAATTAAAACCAACATCTTACTACCAGTTAGTTACACCTCTAACACACAGTACTGGAAAATATTTAACTGGAAAGACTTATAGAGCATTTTTAATGCCAGATAGAATTAAAAAGATCAGTACTACTACAAATGTTTTTTGCTGGAGGTGTGAAAAGTCAAATAAAACAGACTGGATTCATATTTTTTATGAATGTAATAAAATTAAATCATATTGGAATGAAATCAATCATTCTTACAAGCTTTATTTAATGAATCCTTTACCTTAACTAAAGGATTGATTATACTAAACGTAAATGAAGGTGCCTACCTGAATAAGACAAATATGTATTTGTTATGGACAATACTTGCTATATCTAGGAAATGTGTAACCAGAAGGTGGAATTCAAATACACCCCCGACCTTGGAAGAATTCTACACTTCACTGAAGACAACTGCATCAATGGAAATAAAAATCAAAGAACTACATATCTATCCTAGGCCATTGGCAAATAATCCTTGGAAGAAAGTTATATCGTTGTTGGACACACTGCAATAATCAATATTGTATCTCTGATATCTGATCTATTAATTCTACATTTAACAACAGTGTATATAATTGAAAGTCAGGCTATTGTAAATACTGTATATAGTTTAAAATATTTAAAATATGTAAATTATTTTAATTGAAAATAAATATTCGAGGGAAAACAAGAGGACGTTGAGGCTTGGCTGTTCGTTTAAGTAGTTTATTGTATACAGGTACATCAGGATGGATGGCAGGAACATTAAAACTTAAAAGGACTGACTACATACTTGCATGCTCACACTGGCTGTTCACTCAGAATGGCACTCTTGCTTGCATGTGCTTAGTATTTACAAGCATGGAAAGCTTGTTAGAGGTATATCACGCACACACTGATCTACATCCCCCCTCTTTACTGAGTTGTCTTATATAAACAATGACCCTTGAATAGGCATGCAATTATACAGAAACTAATAAATAACAAACAATCACGTCCAGGTTGCCGTGTATCAGGAAGTAGGTTTTGAGATGCGACCTGATCTTGTGACAATAGTTAGGACTGGGTTTAACAACAGGGACAGTCACTGGGGAATGTTTTGCTCGAGTCGTCTCAGGAATTCTCAGGAATGGAGATTGCTGACTGAATATGCTCTGGAACAGGAAATGGGCAGCTACTTTAGACCACAGCATGATGAATGGTCATAAGTATCTTTCATGAAAATCCACTTTAGTTCCCCTGTGAGCAAATGCGCACCTACATCGAAGTGCAGGCATCTCGATTGATAGTCCCCCCACTTCAAAGGCAGAAACTTGGACATCAAACAAAGTATGCAGCAAATCTGCCATGTCTGTTGGTCCAATTTTAAACTCAGTGGAGTAAAACAGGACAGCATGAGTGCAGTCCAGAGTTTTTGAGAACTTATTCAACAAAAAGACTGGTGATGTCAGTTAAAGTTCTGGATATCTTCCCAGCTAAAGACATTGTTGTAAGCTCAAGGCCCAATGACAGATCAGATGAAAGGGTATTACAACTTGTTCAAGTTAGCAGCACATACTAAGATCACGCAGCACACAGAGCTACCATGCATTAACAATTAAATGTTTTTCTCATGTCAAGTTTTAAAGTGTAAGGAGTTGATATGAAACAATGATAAATGAAAGATAACCTGAACAGTCAAGTACAAAAACATTCTCCTTCATAGCTTCACAGAAAAAAAATTCTATTACCTGTCTGCATATCTCAATGTGTTTAGTGTATAATCGCAAGAATTCATTCCAGGAGATATCATTGCAATCTGAGAAATAAAAAAAAAAATATTTCTCAGTAAAGTACTTGAAACCATGATCTACATCATAAAGGGCTATGGCTGAACATATCTAAAAGCAAGAAAGTAGTATACAAGGAAGCTTACTTTAAACAGTAGTGTTTTTACGGTGCATGGTTATGTAAAAGAGCACCTCCTTTACGGGCCTGCAGTTAGGATTTTGCCACATGTTCTAAGAAGCTTCCACATTCAGGGATGCAACACCTCTGCTGGCACACACTATGACATGCACCACAGTAGCAGAGCCTGCCTAGCCCCTGCCTGACCAGATCACATTCCACCAATGAGTAATCACACAATGCCTACATTGTTTACAATGAGCTACAAAAATAATATGCTTTCCTGACTTGCAAGGGAACTAAAAGCAGTCACCGGTTGGGAGGGGGTATCTAAACAGGTCTGGGGAGTGAGAAGATGCATGTGACACCAAGAAAGGTATCTTCATACATCCACTAGTTCAGTAGGAATTATCCAGATTTAGAGATCCTTTTCAAGGGCCCAAATACTGCAATGAATATCAGGTAATAAACTCAACAGGATAAGAGCCAAAATTAGTAAAGACAGTCAAAATGTCATGGTATCAGAACAGGTCTGATTACTGAAATCACAGTTAAAGCAATATGTAACCACAGCACAAATATTTTCAGTGGAGATATTTATGAAGCAAACAATGGAAGCAGGTGCACCCAATGGAGTGGTCTTTGATTGTATCATCATCTAATGGAAAGTTTGCTGCTTGATGGCAGAAGATAGCTGATACTCCCACTTGGAAAGGTTTTGTTTTGCAATTGCCAGCTCTGCCCTCAATGAAACGAGAGGCACAGTACCCCATTTCTTCCTAAACTCATGCGCTGAAGTTCAGGAAGAAGCAGAGTTGGAGATGCATGACTGAACTATGAGGGGCTCTTTCTGGTCTTTGCACCAGAAGAAACAGAATGAACTGTGTCAGGTACAATTTTAGCTAATTTCAAGAGAAAATGTGAGATAGTCCCAGCACACATGATCTTTACAAAAGATTCAATAAGTTTCTTTTCAAATAGCAGCCTGAAATTCCAAGATCTTAACAGTGGATGAGATGGTCTAAGGAAAAGCATTTTCCAAGAGAAATGGGAAAGGGGTTAAAACAAGTGCATTTGAATATTGGGCAAATCAGTCTGGTCAGTCATGAAGTTCAGATCCCAAGGATTGGATAGGCTACTATAAAGGCAGGGGAAGATTTAGAACTTTAACAGCAGTTTATCAATCTGATGATACTGGGCCAGAACTGTGTGGAAGAGAAAATGTTGTAACAAAAACAGTTAATATGCATCTTGGTAGTGGAATAATGGAGACCAGAATCATTCAAGGTGCCTTAAACTGGAGTTTCCTGTAGACTGACTTGAGGAAGCAGAGAAGTTCTCTGCATCCAAATGGAGACCTCCTTTTGGCAGAGTACATCCATCATGTGTAAGGTATCCTGGCTGCATTGCCGACTTCGCTGACAAAACTAACAGGATCAAAGGGCCTACAAACAAAATCTAGACCTTGAGGTAGAACTGTGTGGAATTGTTTTGGCTTTTATAGGAAGTATTTTCTGCAATGTCAGAAACCAGAGAGCTGAAAACATTAATTCCCTTAATATATTTTTTTCATTCTTTTTGTATAATTAGCCACTGAAACAAGAGGAATGGTGGAAAGGCAAAAAAGGCCTGGCCGTAGACAGAACATCCAACATTAACTCCCCTTACCCTACTAAACAGATGAGGGATAACACCAAAATTCTCCTGAGCAGCAAGCAGGTCAATCTCCAGAGTGGGTCGTGATTGCATTTTAAAGGCCGAAGACTTCAAATAACCATAATTCTGAAATAAGTACAATATTTTGTCCGTATCCTGAAGTGCTGGGCCACAGAGGTGTATATTACACAAATGAGAGAGCTACAGGTGCTTAGGTGCCATTTGCTTGCAACTCACCTGCTCATTGCCACTTGCTCAGAACAGGAACCTGAAATCTCAGCTGCTTGATCTTACTACACTACAATACACCTGCCCAGACTCCTAACCAAGCATTCTAGTTGCACCTTAATCCCAATCCCCAACCTTGCTCATTAAACCTAAAATTCGCATTTGCTCCAACCCTAAAACTCCCACACCCCAATCCTGCAATTTGTTCCCCAAAGCTAACTTAAATGGGTCTCCTCATTGCTTGAGCTCAAACATCTGTTTAAGCAACACACCATTAAAAGCGAATTGAGAAATTGGCATCAGACTAAGAATATAGTCTCCGAGCAGTCAAAACACAAATGCCGTACAATCTACATATAGAGGTAGGAAGTGTAGAGGCAAAGACTCCAGAAGGTGGGGACATGATAGTGCAACCCATTTGCAAAATGTGCTTTAAAATGTCCCATTGTTTGAAATTATACTAACTTAAAATTCGAAACAGTGCAGTTTCAATAGAGTACCCTCCAGGCTAACAGCACTGGAAATTCCAACTCCTAAATCCTCA